>NC_060283.1:12562295-12571651 GCF_021613505.1 Equus quagga | reverse complement strand
AGACCCATTATGTCTTCCACTACTCGCTTTCAATTATTCATTCCACATATATTTACAGAGTACATATTATGTGCTTGGCAGAGGTGGGATTCAGACTGCTGAAGAAAGATTAAAGATAGTCACTGTCCTACAGGCACACTCCAAGATGCTATAAGAGGATATGGACAAAGTGCAGTGGAAATATTGTAGGCACTTTACTTAAGAGCTTCAAAGGACATTCGACAGTGAGGAGACCTTTTCAAGCGGAAAAAGATAGAAAGGGACAGTCTAGGCAAAGAAGTCAGTATTTGTGGAGGGAAAGACTGATGTAAGAGTGTGCCACGTTCATGCAACAGTGAGCTCGTTTTAGCCACGAAGTAGTACACTCCTGGAGTCAATACCAGTATTTGACATTTGGAAGGAAAAACTCCATCTGTGGTCTCCTGAGCAATGCAAATCTGTAATTTCTACTAGGGACAGAGGATCCCCAAATCACTCCAAGGCCATGGTTTCCTCCTGGCAGAAGGAGGTAATGCTGTAATTGGGAGTATTCAGGAAAAATTAACACTGATGAGTAGAGACTTTGGACAGCTCACCTGGATTCATGAAAGGCTTAAGCAAACACAGATGCTAAGCACTCCCATGGGAAGCAACTGAATCCCCATTAGAGAGCAGAATTATCCCAATCACAGACTGGATAGGCCCCAATGTCTCATTGTTTCTGTTTTTTGTTTCTTGGGAGTTTTTTTTCCAGGTTTGTTGAGATATAATTGACATGTAACATCATGTAAGTTTAAGGTGTAAATCATGTTGATATGATAAACTTATATATTACTATATTATTACCCCCATAGCATTAGCTACCACCTTCATCACATCACATCACATGATTAACATTTCTCTTTTGTGGTCCTCATTGTTTCTTCACACAGAGACCTCACAACTTCCTTACACTTCCCATTCAATCCATTAGAAGGTAAAGACAGGATAATAGAAAGCATGAGGCTTTAATCAGTGAATCTGAGAATTTGCTAGTCTCTATGAAATGAATGGAATGAGAATGGTGCTAGGAGAAGATTAATCTAAAAATCCATTTGGTATTTTGCTGGGATCTATTGACTTTACTGTACAATATCTCCCATTATGATAAAGCTCAAGCCATAAAAGCTGTCACTCAGGTATTAATCAGACACATAAACACCATGACAGAAAAGTTCAAAACAGAAGTAGTTAACCACAGTAAAAGTTTATTTAATTCTCATGTCACAGGCCAATGCTGGTCTACAGTAAGAGTTGTGTCACACATTCATTTAGAGAAACAGGCTTCCGTTTCTTCCATCTTTGGCTCCACTTCTCTCCAGAGCCTCACAATGCTTTCCATTCATCCACAAAAAAAGGAAAAAGAGAGAGGATTAAGAATTATGAGGTAAAGAGAGGGATGGTTATGGGCCAGTCATGAAAGTAATGTGTATCACTTTTGACCACATCCACTGGCCAGCTCATAGTCCTATGGCCTCAACTGACTGCAAGGGAGTTTGGAGAATGTGATCCTGCTCTGTCCCCAGTAAAAAGAGGAGAACATGAAAACTGATGAACTCCAGCAATTTCTTCCATACATATAACACATTATTAAGAAATCACAATTGGATTAGATGAGAAGGACTAAGACTTTATCTCTAAAAGGATTCTCTTAATACCTAGAAATATTTGCTGGAAGTGCTACTGGACCATTTGGATTCACAGAGAACCAAACTGAAATGAAGGAGATAAGAGGAAAGAAAATTTAATAGAAAGGATGGAATGGTGATCAAAGTAAGCCTGGAAATAGCATGATAATAGGCTAGAAGGTCAGGATCCAAAACATAGAACACTGGAGGAGAGTGTCCAAAGAGGACTGGTCAAGAAGACAACCCTCACTTAGCCTCATACTTTCTAAAGGCTAGTTGTAAACAAACATCTAATCATCCAGAAGCTCCTATAGAGATAAATACCATCTTCTTTGTTGATTGCTCCTCCATGTGTTCTATTTTTTGCCCATCACCCAAACATTTTCTGAATTATTATCTAATATGAGACTTACTTGCTCAAGCATAGAATTGAACAAAGACATAGGTTTGTCTTCAGCTGTATCCATCTGCAGACCAAATGACTATTTACTGCCTGGCTCCCTCTTTGCTCTGGCATCATTGTTCTTCAGATCCTACCTACTTTTCACAATGATTCCTCTTTCTTATATTTCTGTTGACTTGACCTTGAGAAAAACCTTTGTGAATGGGCAGAATTTTAAGTAACCAAAGATATATGCAATCAGAGTTTATGTTCTCAACTGTAGGACCCTGCAAATGATAGAAACCCAGCAAAATCCACCCAGGAAGTTGCCTTGGACTGTTTACACGTGCAAAACAACCTCATCACACACAGAGATGGAAAGCAATGGAATTCAGGACAACACCATTAAATTTACTTCTCTTTCAACATGACACCAATTAATTATTTGGATTAATCTATATCTTTCTCAAGGTGGAGACATTTTCTTTGGAATTATTAGATATTAAACTGATTCTAGCTTATTCTACACAGGTCATATATACTTGGTCCTACCATCTGATTTTTTTCTATATAAAGAAGGTTGGTTTTAAACCTCCACAACATTTTTCATAAGCAGATAAATGTATCTACATACACAAACTGGCTGGTTTAGGAGTGATCCTGCCATTCTGGACTTCTTTGAGAAATTCCAGAAGGTTCAGGTTGTTGAAGCTTAATTTCTAGGACTCTAGGATAGTCAGCAAAACAGAAACTACATTTAAGCATTCATGAAGTTTCAGCCACAAAACTCTGCCCTGGAGGGATATGCAGAGTTTTGTTGTTGATATTGTTGAGGCATGACTGACATTTCAAGTCAGAAAGGGAATGTTACCAACAATGCTCTTATGCAATAAAGACAACTATTAGTTACTACTTTATTAGTAATCTATTTCTGTGTAACATATTAACCCATAACACAGTCGCTTAAAACAACACACATTCCTTAAGTCACAGTTTGTGTGGGATGGGAATCAGTCAAGACCTAGCTAAATCTTCTGCTTCAGAGTCTCTCACATGGCTATGTCAAGGTGTCAGCTGGGAGCTGCAGTCTCATATGAAAGTTCAACTGGGGAAGGATCCACTTCCAAGCTCACTCACATGACTGTTGGCCAGAACCACAAGCTATTGGACGGAGGGCTCAGTTTCTTACTGGCTGTTGGCTGAAGGCCTTCCTCAGGCCCTAGTCCTATGGGTCTCTCCAACATGGCAGCTTACTTCATCAGAGGGAGCAATCAAAGCAAAGGAGAGTGTGTCAACTAGATAGAAGTCAGTCTTTTATAGCCTCATCTTGGAACTAACATCCTATCACTTTTTTGATATTCCCTTAAGAAGCAAGTCACTAAGTCCACTCTACACACAAGAGGAAGGAATTGCACAACTTCGTTAATATCAGGGAGGAACTGCAAATTTCTAGAAGTAAACTATGAACAATCATTGAAAATCATGAAATAAACCTAAAAGTTATTTATTCAGGAAGGGTTACAAAAGACTAAGAAAAAGAAATAAGCGGTAAGTGAGAGTCTCAAAGATAATTCAGATATACTGAGCCCTTGTGACAAGAAGAATGATAGTATCAGCTAAGAGAAGTATTTAGTTCTTGATAACAATGCTCAAATCGATTTTAGACATTTTAAGTTACAAGTGTGCAATATATGCAAGTGAGAATATCCATAGACCTATGGTGAGACAGGGTTTCAAAAATGACATTGGGAGTGAGACAAGGGGGAAAATGGAATTCTTTGCTTTTAGGATCTCTGGAACCATAGGGTCTAGAACATGGAGGTGCTCAGTAAATATGTCACAATTAAATACTTGATGAGTGAATAGTACCTACACATCATTTGTCTGCTTATATCTCCTCTTCATGTGAGCAGCTTGATGGAAAACAAGAGCAAATGCATTTCTCAGTCTTTATGGTGCTTCTGCTTACATATCTTAATAGGACATAAGCACTCAATCTACCTAGAAATAAAATGGAATGGGCTGCCACACTGGGAGCTCTATTCATTTTCCCTCAGTTCCTACCTCCTAAGGAGACAGACTCTTGTTTGTCCCCTGTAAGCCCTTCAAGCAAAGATATCTGGGCTTTAAGCACAAGGTCCATGAGGATTCATCTTCTCCTCTACACTAGCAGAATTTCAAAACCAAAACATGCATGTCTGCACACATCTTCTAGTGCATCTTTGACTTTTCAATAACATTCAAGGAAGCTTCATCACAAATGGAAAGTTTGGCTATTCAAGTTCAATAATTCCATGAAAATATATTCTGTTTGGTGATTCTTCTACCAGATCTGGGGCTGAGATGCTGATTCTCATGGGGCAGTGTGGCAGGACAATGCATAGACAATCAAGTATAACAGGATGGCACAGACACAAAGGATAGGAAACCTGGAACACTGTCATTGAGAAGGAACACCTTCAGGAAGTTAAGTAGATTGAACATAGTCCTTGAAGAGTAATTGAAAGCAAGAAGGGCACAAATGTGAAATAGAGCAGAAGTTCTTGGGTGTCCATGCAATGGCGTAAGCATAGCACTGTGATGTGCAGACAACCAGTAGGCAGCTGGGACATCTATCTCAACATCGTAGGGATCTAGCAGCTAGTTCCCACTTCAGTAATAGTTACCCTATGTCTACTTATTAAGTATATACTTACATACTAAACACTGTAAACCTTCTTCTCTATTACTTCTGTTGTAAAAGCAACTTTGCAGCTTCTTTTTAATCAACTCACTTATAAAATACACTGGCACAAACCCCCACAACCATTCAGTATGTGTAAAGAGTCTTAACTTTTTAGGATCTCCATTGCCTTTCACTCCCTGTGACTTTGTCCAAATTGGATGTGAACTGGGACGTCTATAGTTGGACTTTGTGTAGTTGGACTTTGTTTGTCCCATGTATAACTACAGCAATGGCCACAATCTAGAACTACAGGTCCTTCTGTTCATACCACTGCCTCAGGTATGAATTAGTTCCACTAGTTGAAGAAAGAAAAGGCTATGTCCAATCCAATAAATAATTGTATTTTTCATATGTGCACTATTTTGTCATTTCCCTTACAATGGTATATTAAAATACCCCATAAAATTTCAAAGTAGATCTAATTCTCCTCTATATCACCAGTGTCTGGAAGAGTGCCTGACATGTAAGAATCTAGAAGGAAGTGTTGGTTGAATCTGTAGAATGGAAGGAAATGAATGTATGTTAGAAATGATACCAAAATCTACTTAATCTTGGATTTAGTACTTAAAATTGACTGTATCTCTTGAACAGATACCTCCACAAGGAAGCCAAAGGAAAAGGAAATGATTGAATCAGAGTGTCTGTTATTATACGGAAGACTTTAGCCTCTATGTGGGTCTGTTTGAGATCACCAAATCAAGTGTTAGATCCAAAAACTTTTGTTGAGACTGAGGTACACAATAGAATAGGAACATCCTAGGACAAATGAATGTTTTGCGATATTCACGGCAAATGAATGTACAAATTCAATCACAGTTTTAAAAAACCAGTGCTCTGAGTATGTCCAGACAGACACTTGAAATGAATGGTAATCATATAGAGGAGGATGGGATTTATTTCCACTTTCCTCCTTCTGGAGCATGGGATGTAGTAAGACTAAGTAAACAGAGTCATTGAAATGTAACTATAGTCTAATAATTACAATAATAATGCTAATAATACAAGACCATGTTCTCTTATTTTCTCTTATTGTAAACAAATAGGTTTGAGAATTTAAAATTTCTTAGATTTTAGAAAGATAAAACAGTGCATGTGTTGTATATTATATCATTTCTCCCATGGGGAGCACATAATACCCAAACAACATAATACTTCTTCAGGAAAATGTATGAATATTCACACTAAGTGCAATTAATAAAATCTAGGCATGGTCTCACATTAATTCAGATCTGATTTTGCCACAAAATTAATTCAGGTCAGATCAGATTTTACCACCAAATGGCTTTCTAAAAATCTTCCAGCATTCAGAGTTTAGAGACTTCAGAATGACTGGCAACAAATATGGACACTGAATAAGAGGGGATTGTAGCAGGCGGAATAATCCCCCAACAAAGATATTCACATCTTGATCCCCAGAATCTGTGAGCGTACTATGTTAAAAGGAAGGGAAATTGAGTTTGCAAATGGAATTAAGGTTGCTAATGAGGTGACCTTTATATAGGGAGATTATCCTCGACTATCTGGGTGGGCCCAGTGTAATCACAAGGGTCCTTAAAAGTGGAAGAGGTAGACAGAAGAGGAAGTCACACTAAGGCAACGTGAGGAGTACTTGACTTGACGTGGCTGGCTTTAAAGATGGAAGGTTCTACAAGCCAAGGAATGGGGCCAGCCTCTAGGAGCTAGAAAAAGTAAGAAAATGGATTCTGCTGTAGACCCTTCAAAAAGGAATGCAGCCTGCTGACACCTTAATTTTAGCCCAGAAAGAACCATGTTAGACTTCTGACCTGCAGAATTGTAGGATAATGAATTTGTGATGTTTTAAGCCACCAAGTGTGGTAATTTTGTTACAGCAGAAATAGGAAACTAATACAAGGTTAATGCTTCAGTTGGAGATGAAGAGGCTGTTGGGGCTAAAACAGGAAAAGAAGAGAAAGACAGATGCAAGGAAAATGGGTCATGGGTGTGAGAGGGACCAACCAAGGGAGGGTGGTCATAGGCTTCACCCAAGAACCTAAGAATGAGAACCACACCCATGCACAAATCTCAAATAAAGAGCAATCAGCTAGAGAAGCCAGACCCAACCTGTCACCACTTTTTGAACTCTGTATAGGATGGAATAGACATTTGAATCTAAAGTAAAGATCTAATTTAACACTATCTGAAATTCCACTTGTAACTGATGAACAGGAAGACCATTCGATGCCCCTACACTTTATGAAAACAGACCCAGAGATTGAATTTCAAGTGTTTTGGATAGCGAATATACTTAGCATAGTGGAACTGAAAATGTCAAGTGCTGTAAAATGCATTTGCCACTTTAATAACAGCTAAGTAGTAAAAATGAAGCACTACCATATTACATGTAGTCATTGCTTGTAAGACATATCTCAATTTCAGGGACATTAAAATGTGAAAGAAAGAAAGGTTTATCTTTGAACTTAGAAATTCAATTTTTAAAAATAGAGTCATGCACCGGATAACAACATCTTGGTTAATTTGGGCCTCATTGACAACAGTGGTCCCATAAGATTAGTACCACATAGCCGAGGTGTATAGCATGCTGTATCATCCAGGTTTGTGTAAGTACATTCTATGATGTTCACACAATTACAAAATTGCCTAACAACGCATTTCTCAGAACACTTCCCCATGGTTAAGCAATGCGTGACTGTATGAGATAATCTGTCCCTGTCACACTCACGTATACACACAAAAACACACACACTCAAACACTTTTCCAAAGAGAGACAGATAAAAAGCAAACAAGTTTTATTTTTTCAACAACAGGTTTTAGGAATACAGAAGACTGCCATCAACTCACAAGTAGAAAAGAGACTTTATATAATCAAATTCTAATCGTAGATAACATTACATTATTTACATGCAGTTCATCATTGTCTTGATATTAAAAGAAAGTGTAAAACTCCTAGTTTTCCTCACTTTAGGGGACCAAAGATGCTACTGCAACAGTTTGTCACTTTGGAAGCCATGGAGATATTCATCTTATGCCAACCTGATAAGATATTCCCTTCTAGAAACCCTCCTTTTGTTTCCCAAAGATCCAGGTATATTCAAGAGTTACATTTTTCTGGTTGAACATAAAAACAAATGCACTCTGTGGACTTGCAACCTATGAAGAGAAAGAAATAAAGACAGTCCATCGAAATATAATTTTAAAAATTGACAGGATGGGAGCCACTCCCATGCCCTAGTGATTTTATTCAGCCTGCTCCACTTTGGGAGTCCAGATTCATTTCCTGAGCACAGACCTACACCAGTTGTCTGCAGCTAGGCGGTGGCAGTGGCCCATATACAGAATAGAAGATTGGCACAGATGTTAGCTCAGTGCAAATCTTCCTCAAGCAAAAAGTGGAAGATTGGCAACAGACATTAGTTCACAGTGAATCTTCCTCAGCAAACAAACAAACAAACAAACAAACTGACAGACTGGAATAGAGCATATAGTTTTCATGGAATATATACATTACCAAGCGGCTCAAAGAAAGGAAAAAAATCTTAATAGATCAATAATTGTAGATGAATTGAAAAGGTTGTCAAAAATAGACTCTTTGAAAAGGCACCAGGTCTGAATTGTTTTGTGGGTGATTTCCAATAAATATTTCAGGAGCCAGTAACTCCCAATTTGCTTACGAATTTTAAAAGCTTCTTAACTCATTCTATAAGGACAGCATAACTCTATCCATGAATTAGATAATAGCCCATAATGTATGTAATACTATTACATATCTGATATATGTATACACACCAATTACATCTTTGAACATAGTTGTAAGTTCTCACAAAACATTAGTAAATTACACAATGAATTAAAACAATGAAAAATCATGATCAAGTAACGTTTTCCAGAAACTCAAAGAGAAATCCAATTCAGTAAAATAACAGATTAAGAGGAGAAACAGTAGGATTATCTCAATGATGCAGAAAATACTCTATACAAGTCAACCCAAATTCCTAGGAAACAAAACACCTTAGAAGCCAGGAACTAGAGAAAAAGTGTATTATTTGAAACAATATATATAAGCAAGAACAACATAACAAATATTATACCTAATGATTAACATTAAAATAATTTCCATTGCCATCTATAACTAAACATGGATGGCCATTATCACCACTAATATTAATCTTTAAACTTGAATTCCCTTAAAATACTAAAACACAAGAAAAAAATGAGAAAGTATATAAATTTTTGAAAGCTGGAGGAAAAAAATCCATTATCCTCCATTATTGAGGGTACGTATCCAAAATAATACAATGAAATTTCACTGAAAAATTATAGAAAATAATAAAAGAATTCAGAAAGGGGGTCACATACTAAGTCAAATCACATACATCCTTAGTTTCCTATCCACCATCAATAACCATGGAGAACATGTGATAGAGCTGTTTCAGACAATATGAAAGGCCACATATCCATGAAATAAAGTCTTGATTTAAACATGCACTCACATTAGAAGTGCTTATAGCAAATATTAACTTAAGTGCATGTCAAAATTCACAGGAAATGAAGGGAAGGACTCAGAACCAAAGGTAGATTTAATGCGGGAAACCAGAGAATTGAATACACCTCCATCAGTGAGAG
>NC_060283.1:12557127-12562285 GCF_021613505.1 Equus quagga | reverse complement strand
GTGATTAGGGTCACATGTGAGGGGATGCACTGTGATTAGTGTTCGGGTGGTGAGCAGGATGTAATGTATCCAGAATTTGAGATATGATGTACATCCGAAAAAAATAAAAATTTTTAAAAATTTTTAAAAATTAAAAAAAAAGTATAAGACCTGAAATCATAAAACTCCTGGAAGAAACAATAGTGACAAGTTTCCTAGACATTAGTCTTGGCAACAAGTTTTTGGACATGACACCAAAAGCACAAGCAACAAAAGAAAAATTAATAAACATTTCGTTGGGACTACATCAGACTAAAAATCTTCTGTACAGCAAAAGCAATCAACAAATGAAAAGACAACCTACAGAATAGGACAAACTATCTGCAAATGATATATCCAGATAAGAGGTTAATATCCAAAATATGTAAAGAACTCAAAGCAAAAGGACAAACAATTCGATATAAAAATGGACAGAGGACCTGAATAGATATTGTTCCAAACAAGACATATAAATGCTCAACAGTTATATGGAAAGGTGCTCAACATCACTAAGCATCAGAGAAATGCAAATCAAAACCACTGTAAGATATTACTTAATACCTGTAAGAAGGGCTATCATCAAAAAGACAAGAAATAATAAGCATTAGCAAAGATGTGGAGAAAAGGAAACCCTTGTGCACTGTTGGTGGGAAAGTGAACTGGAAAAGCCACTACGGAAAACAGTATAAAGATTCCTCAGAAAATTAAAATTAAAACTATCATATGAGCCAGCAATCCCCTCTCTGGCTATTTATCCAAAGGAAATGAAATCAGGATCTTAAAGAGGTATTGGCACTTTCATGTTCATTGTAACATTATTCACATTATCCAAGATATGGAAACAGTCTAAGCATCCATCGATGGATAAATGGACAAAGACGTGGTATATATATATATATACGATGGAATATTATCGGTCACAAAGAAGAAGAAAATCCTGCCATTTGAGACGGACGTCGAGGGCATTATGCTAAGTGAAGTAAGTCAGACAGAGAAAGACAAATACTGTATTATCTCATATATATTTGGAAGCTAAAACGCTAAACTCATAGAAACGGAGAGTAGAATGGTGGTTACCAGGTGCTGGGGGCTGGGCAAAATGAGGAGATATTGGTGAAAGCATACAAACTCCCAGTTATAAGATGAGTAAGTGCTGGAGATCTAATGTACAGATGGTGATTATAGTTAACGATATTGAAAGTTGCTAAGAGAGTATATCTTAAATGATCTCACCAGACACAAAAAAAGTGGTAATTCTATGAGGAGATGAAGGAGCAAGCTAACACTACAATGATAATCATTTGCAACATATAAATGTATCAAATCAACCATTGTAGACCTTAAACACCCATAATGATACATGTCAATTCTATCTCAGTAAAGCTGGGGAATAAAAAAGAATTACCCATCTCAAACACAGAACCTGTGTCATGCGATTTTTAATCTGTGTAGACTAGTTTAATGTACTAAAACAAAGTGGAAAAGCAGGTAAACCCAAACCCATCAGCATTCTGGAAACAGTGGAGGTGAGTTCTACACAAGAACAACCCATTCAATAATCTGAGTTAATCATGAGTAACTATTGTAATATTGTAGACAGTTTTACTAAAGTAAGTTAGCTTGCAGTAATCCAAATTGAGAGATCTCATATGAATAGAGTGTTGGAAAACAGGAAAAAATTGCCTTCCTCAAACATCATCTGTCCTGTGTCTCTACATATGGAGACTTATAGCAACATCATGAGACTATTACAATTCTGCGTATAATTAGAAATTGGACTAGGAGCAAAGGATTTGAGGTCCAGTTCTCTTCTAGGTGTTTGACAATCAAATTGAAACTCATTTCTATATAGTGTCCTCTGAGCTTTACAAGTGATGAAAATTGGACCCTTAGTAGTCCCTTGGGCACAGTATATGGCATGTTTTAAAATAGTTATGATTGAGCTATAGATAAACAGAAAGATTTCCTCTACTCCTTCTAAGTAATTTGGACACCAACCAAAATGTGTCCGTCTGTGTGCGGGTATGTGTGTTTACACATGAGCATGTCTCAGTAGCTTCTTAATAACTCCCACTGAAACTTCATCACCAACAGCAGAATCAGGCACCGACTTCCACTTCCTTGTCCAGTAACACTCCCTTTGTAGGTCTTATATTAAGCCTCAAACTGAGGGATTTGCACATAAGACAGGGATACAGTGGAAATTCTTGAAGATGTGATTCTTTGAATCTGCCCTTTCTCTCCTGAAAGGGGAGTTAAGACACTAAGATATTTAGTCTTCCAAGAGGCTGTGTCTTCAGAAACGAAGTTTTCAAGAATTAAAGTCACCAGTGTTCTGTTCTGCTCTATACCCAATAACTTATTGTTTGTAGTTGGAGTTTCAGGATCAAAGGATTAGGTAAAGACGTTGAGCTTTTAGCTAATGTAAAGGTTATGGATAGTGAAATTGAGATGTCTTTATTGATTATGTATAAATAGTTTGACTTTGATATTTTCCAGGTATATTAAATGCTTCAGAGCCAAATGATCTTCTCAGTGACAGAAACAGCAAAGGTGGGTGTTAACTGTTGGGAAGAGAGATGAAGTGGTAAGAGAGATTCAGAAATGTGTTCCACTCAGTGGGAGAGAAGGCATCCTGCATTTGTTACATCCTTTGAGCTGCTTATTGGTGAGTCCACCTCAAAACAAGGTCAATGTATATTGGGTTTCCAGAGCCCCTTTCTGCCAAATTCTTGTCTTCAGGCAACATTGTCAAACATCCTTGTTCTGCAAAATTAGACCCTATACACGTAAGATTGAAGGGGGACAAAAACAGTTTATTCCACTCTATTTCCATCGCTTCCTTCCTTTCAGCCAAGTATATATTCATCATACATTCCATAAGAACACAAGTATAACATTAATACTCACTAAAGGATTGTGGGGAAAATTGAATAAATCAGCGTTCATAAGTCTTCAAACATAGTAAATCCTCAAAAACTAGTAGCCTGTGTTACTGCTGGAAATCATGATATCTCCTATCCCCCCAAATCTACCTCTACTTTTCTCATGACACATTTCACATTTTATCCTGCATTATGTCCATCAATTTATACAAATCATCTGCTTGTCTTAGGCTGCAAACCCTTTGACAATGTGGTCCAACTTATCCACATACATTTGAAATTGCAGGAAGTGTGCACTAAGAACAAAGAGGAGCAAATAATAATTGTAAAATTTCCTAAGAATGATCAACAACAGATTCTTGAAAATAGGCCTTATTGGGGCCAGCCCAGTGCTGTAGTGGTTAAGTTCACGTGTTCCACTTGCCAACAGATGTTACCTGAGGGCAATTTTCTTCACAAAAAAAAGGTGGGGGCATTATTCTAATGATACCATTGTCTCTCCCTCCTATGGGATCCCTCCACTCTCTTAGCTTAGATCCACAAAGGGAAAAACACAGAGGAGAGTGTGGTTGGTACAGTATGAACCACCTCTCAAAAGTAGGTCACTATCTTTATTCTCTCCCCGACACTCAAGCAAGATCACGTCAAGGATGACATCACATTATGCAAGATGAACAAGCTCTAGAGAATTGCTGTACAACATTGTAGCTATACTGTATTGTGTACTTAAAAATTTGTTAAAAGGGTAGGTCCCATGTTTAAGTATTTTGATCTCAATAAAAGAAAGTAAAGATATTCTTTGAGATTGGGATTTACATATTGTTTCAATGTGTTTCCCAATCATAAATTGTAAATATTTTAAAATAATTATTAATCAAATAATCTGTTTAGTATAAAGAAATCACAATGATGAGTTACCTACATGGAATAATTCTGCAATTTTAAGAAATTCAATGTAAAACAGCCAACAGCAAGGAAACTGACTCATGTCACAGCAAGATTGCAATAAGAAACTGAATGAGATCCTTTTATTCAGAAAAACAAGACCTCTTGAAGCCACCAGAATATTTGCTAATATGAAAATTCAATTTGTGAACAATAAGTTCTCAATGGCTGGAGCCATGTCTTCCTTATCTTTCTATATAGTGCTTCAGAAAATTCCTGACATTCAATAAATTTGCGTGGAATAAAAAATAATAATAAAATTTCAAAACCAAAATAAATTAATTAAATAAAATATGCTAGGCCAATGTGACTACTAGACGCAAATGATATTCTTTTCAAAAATAGATTTATAGGAAAAGAATTATTCAATGACGTTTCATGTGATACTTTGATTTGATCATGAAACTGATCATAATCTTAAAAACTGGGAGAACTCAACAAATTGCAAACACCACAACCGCAGGAGGAACAATCTGAATTGCGTTCTTAGTGCTTAGGAAGGAAACAAAATAAACAGCCAAGTATGATATGAAGTAGCTTGAAACAAAAGTGAGAGAAAGATGACTCAATGGAGCTGAAAAACTGCACCAGGGTAAAAGAATGTGTTTTCCTTGACCAAACCCAGAGTCAAGAACTGAACTTGGTCTTCTACTTTTCCTATTGTGGGTGTATGTGACAACTCTGCTGGGAAATCTCCTCATCATGGTCACCATGACCTGTGAATCTCGCCTTCAACCCCCCTGTATTTTTTGCTCCGTAATTTGTCTATTGCCGACATCTGCTTTTCCTCCATCACAGCTCCCAAGGTTTTGGTGGACCTTCTGTCAGAGAGAAAGACCATCTCCTTCAATGGCTGCTCCACCCAGATATTTTTCTTCCACCTTGTTGGAGGGGTGGATGTATGTTCTTTGTCGGTGATGGCATTTGATCGCTATGTGGCCATCTCCAAGCCCCTGCACTACGTGACCATCATGAGCAGAGGGCGATGCACTGCCCTCATTGTAGCCTTCTGGCTGGGGGGCTTTGTCCACTCCATCGTGCAGATTTCCCTGTTGCTGCCCCTCCCCTTCTGTGGACCCAATGTTCTTGACACTTTCTACTGTGATGTCCCCCAGATCCTCAAACTAGCCCGTACTGACATTTTTGTGCTTGAGCTGCTGATGATTTCCAACAGTGGGCTGCTCACCACACTGTGGTTTATCTTCCTGCTTGTGTCCTACACAGTCATCCTAATGATGCTGAGGTCTCAGGCAGGGGAGGGCAGGAGGAAGGCCATCTCCACCTGCACCTCACACATCACTGTGGTGACC
>NC_060283.1:12488651-12557117 GCF_021613505.1 Equus quagga | reverse complement strand
GGTGGAGCGGATATTTTCTCTCTCTCTGTGATGGCATTTGATCGCTACATAGCCATCTCCAAGCCCCTGCATTATGTCACCATCATGAGTAGGGGGCGATGCACTGCCCTCATTTTGGCTTCCTGGGTGGGGGGCTTTGTCCACTCCATCATGCAAATTTCCCTATTGCTGCCCCTCCCTTTCTGTGGACCCAATGTTCTTGACAGCTTCTACTGTGATGTCCCCCATGTCCTCAAACTCGCCTGTACAGACACCTCTGCACTTGAGCTCCTGATGATTTCCAACAATGGCTTAGTGAGTACCCTGTGGTTTATCTTCCTGCTTGTGTCCTACACAGTCATCCTAATGATGCTGAGGTCTCAGGCAGGGGAGGGCAGGAGGAAGGCCATCTCCACCTGCACCTCACACATCACGGTGGTGATCCTGCACTTTGTGCCCTGCATCTATGTCTATGCCCGGCCCTTCACTGCCCTCCCCACAGATAAAGCCATCTCTGTCACCTTCACTGTCATCTCCCCTTTGATGAACCCCTTGATCTACACTCTGAGGAACCAAGAAATGAAGTCAGCCATGAAGAGACTGGAGAGAAGACTCATGCCTTCTGTGGTGGAATAGAATAAGAGTTTCCAACCTCTTCATCACCAAGGACTCCTTTCATCATTTTTCCCACAGAGTCCTATTTATATACTCAAATATATTATCAATAAACCAACTACACGTACTAGGTAACAATTTATTTTTCTAGTAAGTTAATAGGTTGCTGGTAACCCTAGCTTCTGGTAAGCATAAAGTAACTAGTGTTATAGGATTGAGCTGATTGATGTATTTCCATTCAAAGAACAAAGTAACAATGTGTCAGGACAACTATATCGCAGGTGAAGAGATTGATTAAATCCAACTCCTTTTCCAGAGGTAAGTACACAGAAGCCTAGAGTTGGAGTGATTTGCTCAAGAACTCATATCCACTTAATCACAGAGATAAGTCTTCAGATACCCAATTGATTGCTCTTAAACCATTTGGATGTAATGTATTACATTACTGGACCTGTCTATGCCAAACTGTAATCCTGTTCTAGAAAGATTTCATGATCACTGCAAATGCAGCACCCGTATATGGGGACAAATGGCCCATCACAGATTAAGACATTTTTTTTGCTTAGTTGAACACCACATGGGCTTATGACCTCTTGAGAACCTCAAAGGCACACAATGGTTGTCCTCCTGGATTCCTATAAGGAACGAAGAAGCTTTGAAAGACTTCCCATAATGGCCTACAGGGACTTATCTTATGCAGAACTACATGTGCCAGATTCACATTCTTGTGGTAGGTTTAGACAAAGGCAGAACCTCAGAGATCCTACACAAAGAGCAAGCCATTCTCATTATTCAAGAACTGATCTTCTAGTCCAGCCTTACCAGGGCCAATCTCAGACTGGGTTCTCCATTGAGAATTTACACTCTTTTCACTTCCCACTTCCTGAGAGAGAGGAAGGGTTAAAGAAGATAAAACTCTAAACAATCCAGTCTTCAATTTGTTGGTGTTTGTGAAGAAGAAGTAAAAGGTAGTGTTTTTGTCTGGGAAAGCATGGTAAAAGTAAACCATTATAGCTGAATGCTCTAACCTCAGAGTCATACAGCCTTGGGTCCAAATCCTATCTCTGCCATCCCTCAACTGTGTGATCTTGAGCAAATTATTTCATGTCTTCACAGGTCATATGTCACTTATAAAAAGGTACTTATAATATCCATCTCATGGAGTTGTTGTCAGGGTTAAAATTAGATGGTATATGTGAAACATACAATGCCTGGCAGATAGTAAATTCTCAGTGAAAGGCAAATATCATTATTAATACCATCCAAATTGCTCTACATTATGCACATTCTGACCTGAACCCTAACCCTAACCCCCAATGACCTGTTACACTCTCCTGCTACAGGGCCCCTACCCCTCATTATTGGAAAAAACTGATGGGGTAGCAAAACATAGGAATATACATTGAATTCAAAGCATTTTTCATCTTAAAATTTCCGCTTTCTTGGGCCAGCGCCATGGCCAAGTGGTTAAGTTCGTGTGCTCTGCTTCAGCAGCCCAGGGATTAACTGGTTCAGATCCTGGATGCAGACGTGGCATCGCTCGTCAGGCCACGGTGAGGCGGAGTCCCACATTTCACAACCAGAGGCACTCACAACTAGAACCTACAACTGTGTACTGGGGGGCTTTGGGGAGAAGAACAAAAAAAAAAGATGGCAACAGTTTTAGCTCAGGTGTCAATCTAGGAAAAAACAAATTTCTAGCTTTCTGTCATTAAAACAATGACTATAGCTTTGCTGGTTATTTTTATAGCTTAAAAAGTCATCCTGAAGCTGTTGACATAATGCATTGGATAGTTTCATATTAAAAGAAAGTAATGGATCAAATATAAACCCTTGGCTTTTCTGGCAGGGATAAGGGATCAGAACAAGAAGTCAGATCACCCAGGACAGAGAAGAGCCCAAGTAGAGTTAGCCAAAAGATACTGAGTGTTGAAGACAAACTTTACTTATGTCCCACTTTGGATCTGGAATGGCACCATAAGCATTGATTAACTAACTGGTTCATTGCCATTTCTTGTCACCTGGTCTATAAATTCTAAATGTTTACCATATTGACCTACTTCCCCTAACATGAAAATTCTAAGAATAATTCACATTTGTCAAGTCACTGTTCATAAGGTCCTGCTACCTTTGCTCAGGTAGCACTGGTCACGAATCTGTAAGCTTTTCTATGTGAAATTGCCTATGAAAAATGCATGCCACAAACCACCTTACAGTCTATTTCATGCCAATTTGTCCTTTTCTGTCCTTCCTATCTCTTGTGAATCACTCAAATCAGAGTTTTATCACTATGTCAGAATTGGATGGCACCAAAGATCTATGGGGACTGAATCACTGATTGTATCTCAGAGGCATAATCCCAGGAGACCAAGGACCAAAGAACTCCTGCCACATCACTGTCCCTGAGACTTTCTCAAGCCATGTTTAAACACACAACACAATCTGATTCAATATTTCAGGAGAAGGAGAAAAAATTACATCTGATTACATAAACATTATCATTACTCTGGATGACATAAAATCTAAAGCTGGGCTGCATTTGTTCCAATTAAATCAGCTTTTATTATTTTTAAGCTCTGTTCCTAATAGCCATGGAAATGTTGACTGGCTCTGGACACACACATAGCTTTTAAACTACCCTTTCTTACATTGTTCCCTGAATCGAATATTTCAATGATCAACATCTCTGGGTACCCGTGAACCCAATAACATAAAATTATTCTGAAGTAATTAACCTGATGAATATCAACAGCTGTCGCTGTGCTACCTTCCTAGATTCTAAGGGAGCTGTGGATCTTAGAGATGTAGATTAAGATAATTGTATAGCCTCAATGAACATATTGCATTCAACAGAAATTGGACATATAAATCTACACCATTCAGTCTCTAACAGCTGCCCTGACAGTAGCCACAAAGATTTGATTTTTCCCTCACTACCCTTTTATTTAAGCTTTATTTCCCAGCCCCTTAAGCAAAGCAATTTTGGTTAGAAGGAAGACAGCACAGTCCTTGGTGTGGTTTAACACGCTTTCTTCTTGACCCAAGAGGGATAATGCGCTGTCTAGGGAAAAATATATGTACTGAATGTGCACTGGTGCCTCTGTATGTACATGTGAGATGCGACATGGAGATGAGGGAGAGAGAGGAGGAGGGCTTGGTGACATTTTAATGACTCCCACAGGAACTCCATTGAATTGGCCACTCAGCTTCCACATTCATACCCAACACTCTTCCCTTTGCTAATTCCTTTATTAGGCTTGTGGCTGAAAGTCTACTAGACATGGCCGAGGCACTGTAAGGCAAAGTGGAAGAGTCAAATGATGTGATTCCCTGAGGCTGCCTTTTCCCATCTGAAGGAAGAAGTAACAAAATTATTAGCCTTGAGGTAGGCTTTCCATTAAACAATGAATTTCCCCAGGACCTACGTCTTCGAAGATGCAGTTGGAGCATCATAAGAGGATCCATTTCCCACTTGAAGACTGATGTCAGTTAGTGTTGGGGTGTGTGAACTTCTAAAACTAGAAAGCTGTTAGGGCTAATTTTTCAGAAATGCTGTCATTGTGTGGAATGTGCCAAAACTCTTAATGAAGCAAAGAAAAAGGGTGGTTATTCACTACTAGAAAGATGGTAAGTGTGGCTTGAAAAATATTAGAAGAAGGTCAGTTGACTCCAAGGGTTGGGATGTATTCTACTTGGCAGGATGTTGAGGTTGAAAGTGATTTCAAGGCAATTGAGAAGCCACTCATATCCCCAGCTCTCAGGAGGGTGATTACCTTGGAAAAACAGCACTCTAATAGCTTTCCTGAATTCAGAATATGCTGCCTGGCCAGCTTTGCTTCTTGTCTGGAACTGGAAGTTTGGGGCCTTTAAGTAAGGTGTTTTAATGGCTAGCTTATCTGTGCTCTCATGTGCTACTGAATCTGAATAATGCTGCTAAAACTTTTAGGGATTCAATCAAGAGTAGAGGCTTTCCAATATTATGAAAGAGGAAAAGGAGCAGCATTTTCTCACTGGGAAGCTGGAGTACAGGGACAACACTCAGTTTGCAGGTTCTTACGAGATGCTTGATAAGCTTCTTTCCAAAGGATGGTCCTGTTTGGTGTGATTTTTAAGAAATACTGGTGATCCTCATTTTGACCTTGCAACACATAAAATTATATTTCTTTATCCATTTTCCCCCTCCCTCTCTTATATGCATGAGTTTCAATACAATGTGCATAATCCTATATTTTCAAAGTATCCTTCCCACCCTTTGCAAAAAGACAGCATCCATAGGAAGAGACCAGATCCATTATTTTTGAGAGTTTGTGTTTGAGGAGATGCTACTCAGAACTCACTTCTTCCCCTGCCAATGGAGCATGAGGAAGTGGATGGGGGTTGTTGATTGTGGTACCTGTAATGACTACAAAGTTTGCATTTCCAAACTGCTTTTTTTCTTCTAAGTGACTTCTGAAAACTTATACTAAGGCAGTCTCAGCTACACCTCTCACTTACTGCGTTCAGGCTTCTTACACCCACACACTAATTTAACTTGATTTGAAAAAGATTTTTCTGAGCCTTTTTCTTTGTACCGTTTTCTGGGAAGGGCTGATCAACACTGGGAAGAACTATAGTGGCAGTAGTTAAGAGCATAAGTCTTTGGAATAAGACAAATCTAGGATTGAGACCTGGGTTTACCAGCTGGGAGACCTTGAGCAACTTCCTTAATCTTTCTGTGTCTCAGTTTCTCATCTATAAAATCAGGACAGTAATGTCAACTTCACATGGATATTATAGGTTTTGGAGAGATAAAATGAAGCAGTCAGTATAAGAATCACTCCATAAAAGATTTCTAAAAACAAATTTCAGCAAAGCAGACCTCCATTATTCTGCCAACATTTCCATAATGTTGAGACTTGAAAGTAGCATGGACCCCCCTGGGGCCTGATATCAAGATGATTGGATTTGTAAATGAGGATTATAATCTATTTTGTTTCCATAAAGGATTGTAATATAAATAACTATATCTAAACTGCATACACAAATTTAATTATGTTTCTAAGGGGGTGTGTGATACAATACTCTGATTTTTTTAACACGTCTTAGCTCAAATTCATAACTGAAAAAGAAAGACATCCCTAGAGGAGAGAGAGTATTTGCCACTTACCTTAAGTGTTGAGAGGAGGGCTTTCAATCACACAGCCAATAGCAAGATGAGCCAGTCCCAGATGACCCCACAGATGAACCTGGCATGAGTAAGGAAAGAAGCACTCACATGGGGCTGATAAGATTGGCAAAATCAGATACTCAGTGCTTTCAGTTTCCTAAACAGACATGCAATCTCATCTACTCCTTAGAAGCACCTTGTCTATGAGGTAGGTCTCATTATTTTCATGTGGTAGATAAATTATAATGATGCAGGCTGAGAACTGACTCTAAGCCATTCCCTGTGAAACTCCCATGTATTTCTCATGAGTTTGGTACAATTATGGAGTGATTTGCCCAAGGCCACACCAACTAGGAAGGTGGTAAAATCCAAATTGCCTGACTGCTCCAGATGATCCACACATGTGTATCCAAAATGCAAGTGTGAGATATGATACTGTTCAGCACACCTCCTGGATGGAGTTTACAAACATCGTATGCCCAAATGGGGCTATTTTCGTATACATCCTCATGATTTTGGACCTCCTCCCTTTTCTTTCTGCCGACTCCACCACCTGCAACACTCTTATTGTCTTAACTGTAAACCTCCTGACGAAAAGATCTATGTTTGAGTCGCCTTTCACTCAAAAAGACCATCTCAATGTCATTATGATGGTTAATTTCTGTCAACTTGACAGGCGACATGGCGCCCAGATTAAACATTATTTCTGGGTGTGTCTCTGAGAGTGTTTCCAGATGAGATTAGCAGTTGAATAGATGGACTCCGTAAAGCAGACTAATTGCCTTCTCAATTAAGGTACACATCATCCAATTCACTGAGGGTCTGAGTAGAACAAAAGGTGGAGGAAGGAGAAATGTGCCCCATTTTCCCTGCCTCACAGCGTGAGCTGGGACATCTCATCTCATTGTCTCCTTCCCTCGGACTGCGATTTACACATTGCCTTCCCTACTTCTCAGGTCATCAAACTAGCACTGAATTATACCATCAGCCTTCCGGGGTCTCCAACTTGCAGACAGCAGATCTTGGGACTTCTCAGCTTCCATAATCACGTGAGCCAACTCTTCATTATAATTTTACCTTGTATATCTATATATGTCCTATTGATTCTGTTGCTCTGCTGAACCCTCATACGGTCACAGAAATATCTAGAAGAAGGAAGCAAAGAAGGAAAGAGAAACAGGGGAGGAAAAGAAAGGAGGAAAGGAGAGCACAAGTGACAACGTAATCTATGAGGCTTGTTGCAGTGGTTTCCTCAGCAGAAGATTTGAAAACCATTCACTTATCAGTCCAATATCCAAAAGAAAGATTCTAGAGAGGACTGCTGTCATTCATTAAAATCTGTTTCCACACTCTAGATTAACTGAACAGTGCTTTAGGGGTGATTTCTCCACCTTCTAGCCATGGTAAGTATAGTGTAGGGAATTCTTACTTCTGAGATGCTAGAGACCTGAAATTTCCCACAATCATTATTCTGAACATGTGTTCTTATCACTCTGTGCCATTGACAAACACCAAAGACGAGGAGACTGAGATGAATCCGAACTGATGATCATGGAATCCGAAATGAGGCTCTCATCTTATTCTTCCAGGTCAGCAAAAATGAGAGTGCTGCTTGGGGAAACATGGTCTTTTAAGGATTTTTTTTCTGAGATTTAAAGAACAAAATAAAGAAAACAGAAAGAAACGAAAATCAGAATCTGAGAAGACACTACATGTGGACAGAAGGCAACCTGCCTAACACAAGAATTCGGGAGGACCTAAAGTCTGTAGGTGAGAAAAAGATAAAAAGGTAACTCAAGTTGTAGCTGGTAAAGGCTGTAACTATATAACTATAAAAGTAACCGTTATGAAGTGGGTCGTCAATTAAACCTCACTTGGATGAAAGTCATTCTTTAGACATGAGATTAAAATGTTATAATCACCATGTTCATTATTTTTAACATTCTGCTGACTGATAATATACATACATACGGAAAAATGCACATTAGTGTATGGCTCAATGAATTTTCACACAAGCAATATATTTTTGTAACAAGCAACCAGAATAAGAAACAGAACATTATCAGCACCTCAAAAGCCTCCCTCATATTCTCTTCAGTTTTGTATACTTTTTGTTCTTTATATGAACAAAATAAGTGGGTGGACACTCTGTTGTGCCTGGATGAGACTCTACATTGTGTTTATGAGACATTTATGTTGTTTCACGTACCGTACGTTGATCATTCCCATGGTTCTATGGTATTGTATCAATTTAACAATCTATGTAACTTTTCCGCTGTTGATGGGCATTTGTGTCATTTCCAGTTTGAGACAATTACAAACAGTGCTGCTACGAATATTCCAGGATATGTCTTGGTGGATATGACATATGTGCATATGTACATACCTACTAGGAGTAAAATAGATTATTCTGAAGATGGAGCTATATCCTCAGAAAAATCAATACGTACAATTGAATGAACTATATATATATATATCCATCCTAAGATAGGTGATTAGAAAGTTATATATAGATATAGATATGGATATAGATATGGATATAGATAATGGCGTTAGCAGATATAATCAGACAGCAAAGTGGTTCTCCTGATTTACACACCCACCAGCAGGCTATGAGAATTCCAATTGTTCCACGTCTTCACCATCACCTGATATTTTTTGTCTTTTTCAGTTTAGCCATTTTGGTATATAGGTAGTAGTTCCTTGCTATAATTTTAATTTGCATTTCCCTGATAATTCATAAAGCTGAATTGGCATTCGAATATCCTCTTTGGTAAAGTTTTGGTTAGTGTCTTTTGCCATTTTCTTTTTCAACATCTATCTTTTTTTACTGATTTGTAAAATTCTTTACATATTTTGGACCTGAAGCTTTTCTTAGTATATGTATTGTAAATATCCTCCCATTTGCAGTGTGTCTTTTAATTCTCATAATGGTGTCTTTTGTGAAGAAAAATTCTTCATATCAAATTCATGCTTATTTTTTATTGTGTCATATTTTGTATTAAAAGTACAATTGAATAGGTTCACGGACCTGTCACCTGTGTTTCAGTGGCCACAGTGATAGAACCTACCTGTTTGGATGACTGAGTCAAAAACCTGGGTGCTCTTCCATCTAATGGAAGCATACAGAATTGCAGGCACGGCGCATGCACAAAGGATGAACTTCCTCCCCAGGAAAGCACCAAACTCAAGTGACAGAAAAGACAACAGTAGATTTCATAAAACTTTCTTTAACTGCACTTTTATTTCTTCCAGAGATATACTTCAAAAAGGATCTGGGACCCAATGGAGCAGGGAAATTATACCACAGTGAAAGAATTTATTTTCCTGGGAATTACCCAGTCTCGAGAACTGAGCTGGGTCTTATTTGTCTTCCTGTTTTTCGTGTACATGACAACTCTGATGGGAAACCTCCTCATCATGGTTACAGTTACCTGCGAAGCTCACCTTCACACTCCCATGTACTTCCTGCTCCGCAATCTATCTGTTCTTGACATCTGCTTTTCCTCCATCACAGCGCCTAAGGTCCTAGCTGATCTTCTGTCAGAGAGAAAAACCATCTCCTTCAGTGGCTGTGTCACTCAAATGTTCTTCTTCCACCTTCTGGGAGGTGCGGATGTTTTTTCTCTCTCTGTGATGGCATTTGATCGCTACATAGCCATCTCAAAACCCCTCCATTATATGACCATCATGAATAGGGGACGATGCGCTAGCCTGGTTGTGGCCTCCTGGGTGGGGGGCTTTGTCCACTCCATTGTGCAAATTTCTCTATTGCTGCCCCTCCCCTTCTGTGGACCCAATGTTCTTGCCACTTTCTACTGTGATGTCCCCCAGGTGCTCAAACTCGCCTGCACTGACACCTTCACTCTGGAGCTCCTGATGATCTCTAATAATGGATTGGTCAGTTGGTTTATATTCTTCTTGCTCCTCATATCCTACACAGTCATCCTGAGGATGCTGAGATCTCATACTGGAGAGGGCAGGAGGAAAGCCATCTCCACCTGCACCTCACACATCACTGTGGTCACCCTGCACTTTGTGCCCTGCATCTATGTCTATGCCCGGCCCTTCACTGCCCTCCCCACAGATACTGCCATTTCTGTCACCTTCACTGTCATCTCTCCTTTGCTCAATCCTATGATCTACACCCTGAGAAATCAGGAAATGAAGTCAGCCATGAGGAAACTAAAGAAACGACTATGGCATTCAGAAAAGATTTAAATTCTATGAGGATGTGCTAACACTGAAATTTAAAGATAGATATTAAATTTCACTTCCTCAAAATGTCCAGAGATCACCTTAAAGCCAAGAAGAAAGGGGCATCTATGGATACCATGGGGTCCTAAAAGAGGCTGGTCCTATAGTATGTGCTGGGGACCCATGGGTGATACCGCTTTAAGGTGAGACCCATTATGTCTTCCACTACTCGCTTTCAATTATTCATTCCACAAATATTTACAGAGTACATATTATGTGCCTGACACAGGTAGGATTCAGACTGCTGCAGAAAGATTAAAGATAGTCACTGTCCTACACGCACACTCCAAGATGTTCTAAGAGGATAGGGACAAAGTGCAGTGAAAATATTGTAGGCACTTTACTTGAGAGCTTCAAAAGACATTTGACAGTGAGGAGACCTTTTCAAGGGGGAAAAGGTAGAAAGGGACAGTCTAGGCAAAGAAGTCAGTATTTGCGGAGGGAGAGACTGGTGTAAGAGTGTACCATATTTGTGCAACAGTGAGCTCGTTGTAGCCATGAAATAGTACACTCATGGAGTCAATACCAGTATTTGACATTTGGAAAGAAAAACTCCATCTGTGGTCTCCTGAGCAATGCAAATCTGTGATTTCTACTAGGGACAGAGGATCCCCAAATCACTCCAAGGCCATGGTTTCCTCCTGGCAGAAGGAGGTAATGCTGTAATTGGGACTATTCAGAAAAAAAAATAACACTGATGGGTAGAGGTTGTGGACAGCTCACCTGGATTCATGAAAGGCTTAAGCAAACACAGATGCTAAGCACTCCCATGGGAAGCAACTGACTCCCCATTAGAGAGCAGGATTATCCCAATCATAGACTGGACAGGCCCAAATGTCTCATTGTTTCTGTTTTTTTGTTTCTTGGGAGTTTTTTTTCCAGTTTTGTTGAGATATAATTGACATGCAATGTTGTGTAAGTTTAAGGTGTACAACATGTTGATTTGATAAACTTGTGTATTACAATATGATTACCCCCATAGCATTAACTGTCACCTCCATCACATCAGATCCCACAATTAAAATTTCTTTCTTGAGGTCCTCATTGCTTCTGCACTCAGAGACCTCACAACTTCTTTATGCTTCCCTGTCAATCCATACCAAGGTAAAGAAAAGATAATAAGAAGCAGGAGCGTTTAATCAGTGAATCTGAGAATTTGCTAGTCTCTATGAAATGAAAGGAATGATAATGGTGCTAAGAGATGGTTTATCTAACAATCTACCTGGTATTCTGCTGCAATCTATTGACCTTACTGTACAATGACTCCCATTATGATAAAGCTCAAGCCATAGAAGCTGGCACTCATGTATTAATCACAGTAAATCAATGTTCTGACAAAAAAGTTCGAAACTGAAGGAGTTAACCACAGTAAAAGTTTATTTCCTGCTCATGTCAGAGGCCAATGCTGGTCTTCAGAAAGAGCTATTCCACGTACTCATTTAGAGAGACAGGCTTCTGTTGCTTCCATCTGGGACTCCACCTCGCTGTAGAGCCTCAGAATCCTCTCCATTTATTTGGCAAATGGAGGAAAGGAGAGAGGATTAAGAAGTATGGGGAGAAGGGAAGGATGGTTATGGGCCAGTCCTGAAGGTAGTGCGTATCACTTTTGACCACATTCCACCTGCCATCTCTTAGTCATATGGCCCCAATTAACTGCAAGGGAATCTGGAGAATGTAATCCTGCTCTTTCCACAGAAACAGGAGGAGAACAGGAAAACAATGAACTCTATAAATCTTTTCCACATATAGGACTCATTACTAGGAAATTACTATCGGATTAGATTACAAGGAATAAGACTTTGTCTCCTAAAATATTCTTTTAATACATAGAAATGCTTGCTGGAAGTACTACTGGCCTCTTGGAATTCACAGAGAACCAAACTGAAATGAAGGAATTATGGGGAAGGGAAATAATTTAAAGGAAGAGAAATGAGATCAAGGTAAGCCTCGGGACTAGGATGACAGTAGACTAGAAGATCAGTTTCCAAAATATAGAACTCTACAAGAGAGTACCCAGAGAAGACTGACCAAGAAGACAACCCTCACTTGTCCCCCATACTTTCCATAGGCTAGTTGTAAACAAATGGTTTATTAATACAGAAGCTCCTCTGTAGAGATGAATGGCTTCTTTGATGACCGTTCTTTTCATTGTGTTTTTTTTCTATTCCTATCAATCAAAAATGTTCTGAATTATTTTCCAATCTTGGACATGCTTCCCCAAGCATTAAAATTACAATAAAGACATACATTTGCCTCCAGCTGGATCCATCTGCAGACCAAATGACCATTTGCTACCTGGCTCCATCTTGCTCTGGCATCATTGTTCTTCAGACCCTCCCTACTTTTTCATAATGATGTCCTTTTTTTCTTACACCTCTGTTGACTCTACCTCAAGCAAAACCTTTGTGACTGAGCAGAATTTAAATAACCAAAATTCTGTACAACTAGAGTTTATGTCCCCAAGTGTAGGACCCACAAAGGACAGAAACCCAGCAAAAGCTGCCCAGGAAACTGTCTTGGACTGTTAACACATGCAAAACAACATGATCAAACACAGTGAGGAAAAGCAATGGAATTCAGAGAACACCACTAAATTTACCTCTCTTTCAACATGACACCAAATAACTATTTGGATTAATCTATATTTCTCTCCATGTAGCGACATTTTGCTAGGGAACTATTAGATATTAAGCTGATTCTAGCTATGCATATATTTGGTCCTACCATCTGTAATATTTTACTATATGAGGAAGGTTGATATTAAACTTACACAATATTTTTCATAAGCAAATAAATGTATCTATACACACAAACTGGCTGGTTTAGGAGTGATCCTGCCACTCTGACCTTCTTCAAGAAATGCAAAGAAGGTTCAGACTGTAGCAGCTTAATTTCTAAAACATTAAGATGGTCAGCACTCCTGGAACTATGTTTAAGGATCCATGAAATTTCAGTCAGAAAACACTACCATAGAAGGATATGCAGAGTTTTGTTGTTATTATTCTTTGCATGACTTGTCTTTCAAGTCTGAAAGAGAATGTTGTCCACATAGCTCTTATTCAAGAAAGCAAACTATTAGTTTAGTACTGTATTAGTGATCTATTGCTGCATAACATATTAGCCCAAAACTTAGTGGCTTAAAACAACACATATTTCTTAAGTCACAGTTTGTGTGGGTTGGGAATCAGGCGAGGCTTAGCCAAGTCTTCTGCTTCAGGGTCTCTCACAAGGCTATGTCAACGTGTCAGCTGGGAGCTGCAGTGTCATATGAAGGTTCAACCAGGGAAGGACTCACTTCCAACCTCACTCAAGTGATTGTTGGCTAGAACCGTGAGCTACTGGACTGAGGGTTCAGTTTCTTACTGGTCGTTGGCTGGAGGCCCTCCTCAGGCTCTAGTCTTATGAGTCTTTCCCACATGGCAGCTTACTACATCAGAGGGAGCCATCAAAGCAAAAGAGAGTGTGTCAGCAGGATAGAATTCATAGTCTTATAATCTCATCTTGGACATAACATCTTATCCATTTTGTTGTATTGTCTTCATTAGAAGCAAGTCACTAAGTCCAGTCTACACATGAGAGGAGGGAATTGCACAAGAATGTGGATATCAGGACAGGGACTAACAATTTCTAGAAGTAAACTATGTAAACTAAGTAAACAAGTAAACTATGAAAAATCTATGAAAATTATGAAAAAACTGTGAAAAATTATGCAAGAAATCTAAAAGTAATTCATTCAAGAAGGGTATAGAAGACCAAAAAAGGGTGAAGGTGGGTGAGCCTGAGTGTCAGAAATGATTCAGAGATACTGAGCCCTTGTGACAAGGAGAATGACAGTGCCAGCTACAGAAAGGGAAGTATTTAGTTCATGATAACAGTGATCAGATTGATTTTAGACACTTTAAGTTACAAGTGTACAATATATCCAAGTGGCACTATCCATAGATCCATGGTGAGACAATGTCAAAGATGACACTGGGAATGAGACAAGTGGGGAAATGGAATTCTTTGCTTTTAGGATCTCTGGAACCATCAGACCTGGAACATGGAGGTGCTCCGTCACTATGTCACAATTAAATACTTGATGAGTGAATGGTACCAACACGTCCTTTGTCTGGTTATATGCCCTCTTCATGTGAGAAGTTTGATGGAAAACAGTAGAAAATGCATTTCTGTCTTTATGATGCTTCTGATTAGGTATCTTAATAGGACCACAAACAAGCCATCTGCCTAGAAAAAAAAATGGAGTGGGCCGAAACAGTGGGAGCTCTATTCATTTTCCTTCAGTTCCCACCTCCTAAGGAGACAAATTTTTTTGTCCCCTATGAGCTCTTCAAGCAAAGATATCTGGGGTCTAAGCACAAGATCCATGAGGATCCATCTTCTTCTCTACATTAGGATAATTTCAAAACTAAAACGTGCATGTGTACACACATCTTTCAGTGCATGCTTGACTTCTTAATAATACTCAAGGGAGCTTCATCCCAATAGGAAAGTCTGGCTACTCAAGTTCAATAATCGCTTCCAAAAAATGCCCTTTGGTGATTCTTCTATCAGGTCTGGAGCTGAGAGGCTGGGACTCATGGCACCACACAGAGGCAATTCCTGGAGCCTGCCGTTTGCCTCTGACAGTAGGAGTGAAGATACTGAAGCAACCAACCCTCAAATGCATGTCTGCCTTAAAGTGGATAGTCCTTGACAATTAATGACTCCTAAGGTCAGTGTATGCAACCGAATGGCCAGCCTACTTCTTGGATAGGAATTAGGAGTTGGAAGCTTAAGTGAGGTTATTTTGTTACATTAGAACTTTTTGGTGTCTAGTTGTGTGTCTGTGCATGTGTGCCCATGAATGAGCAATTTAAAAATATTACTGTGGATTTCAGAAATCTTTTGAATGTTAACAATGTTCCTAAGAGGTGAAGGATGATATATATTGAGCTAAAAACTTCAGCGATGCACAGCAGAATAATTAGCTCTTCAATATTAGGAAGTTGAGTTGAAAAGCATAGAAAGAGGGTCATCTTGTTAAGAGAGATGGGGCAACACATGCTTGGTGGACAGTTGTGTTGGGGGAATCCCTGAGGCTGAGGACTCTATGAAATTCATGCAGCTTGTTTTATTAGAATGGGTTTACCTGGGTACATTTCTGAAGAAGTGCTGGAGTTTGCTCTAGCCAAAAACAAACGAAAACAAACTTCTAAACAAACCTTTCTGTTTTCTTCTTCTTTGTTCCAAACAGACACTCATACACAGAGATTCCATTTATCCTCCCACTCTCCATCCTTTATTTTCTCGGTTGTGTGTATAATTTGTGCACGGAAGAGCACCATTTTGGGCATTTTTCAGTTGAATTGGCGATTTGATCACTTCCACAATGAATGTGTGCACAGAACTTCACTGCATTTGGGTTTCAAAGCCCATTCTTTAACCACTACAACAAACTGCCCCTGGAAATTCTTACAGTTTTCCTTGCCACCATTAATCAGCTTGCAGTAAAATATCAAGAAACAATTGAGGCTTGTAGTTAACGGAGATTTAACTGTTGGTGGACAATGAACAGAACACAATCTTAGACTAGTCACAAAGTAATTGGGCAATATTATTTAAAACAATTGACAATTAAAGCCCCAAAGACCTAGAAATCATCCAGATTGATGGATCTATTTAATATTGTTTACGTGCAGTGCAGACATTGCCCACCTTCCACAGGACTTGAGGCAGTCAGTGCTCCCATTTCACTAATGAAAATACTGAACCTCCTGGAGTTTGATGCCTTTGAAGATTCCACTGTTGTTCCATGAAGGCATCGAAGCTTATATCTCCCAAGCTGGCAGGGAGCTTTTCTCTGTGCCACATTACTTCCTACCATAGTTCAAAGTAAAAACAAAGCAAAATCCTCCGCACATTATCTAAAAAAACTACATGTGTTCTGATACTTTTATTTAAGAGTATTTCTAAATATTTACTCTGAAGAAAATATCTGGCCCTTTTAAAAATTAAAAATGTTTGAAGGCAATGAAATCCTCTGAGAGTTATTGATGGATCCATAGATCGTTGAGAGTAAGCCTAGAAAATTAGCTTTGTCTTGCTTGAGCTTCAAAGGAATGAGAACAGGAGAAAAGCTAGTGAGGCAGAAGTTCTGTTATGAGGAGGGAATGAGAAACAAAGTGCAGAGGGATCCAGAGAACACAATAGTTCACAGCAGGAACAGAAGTGCCTTCAACATGGACAGGATGTGGACGGAAGGAGTACAAAGGCGTGTCAAAGATAAACACAGCTGGACATGAGTTAAAGACATGAAAATGACTGTATTCAGTAGCTATTGATAGTTGGGAAAGAGTTGAGTTCCATTCTAGTATGCACAGAAGTGACTGGGCATTCTAAAGGAAGAATGAAGAAAGAGGACAAGCTGGGGCTCAGTACAGCCAGAGAAGTGAAAAATTGCAAAGATTTGGTCAATGTCAACGTGACTAGGCCTGTTGTGTCCACTAGCTGGTAGTGATGGAAGTTAAGAATCTATCCTCCCGCAGAGACCGGGAGACAGAGGCTCTATCTTTCCTGATGATTACATTCAAAGGAACAACTCTCAGGTCCTTGAGAAAGATGCTTATGAGTTGCAAGAGACACATATTCACAACTGCAAGCCCTTTTTAGTAAATGCTCTCAGAAAGAGAGGTCAGAGGCCTATCCCAGATGTTGGCTACAAGGAACAGGAAGTAAATTCTCCTGGCAGCTTTGCCCTTTCTCAGGGAGGCATTTTAAGGGGGCTGAGGTCATCCCAAGTACATGGCTTTATGCTGCCAGAGGCCCTGCTGGAGTTTGCACATCTCTTGCTGCAGAGGTTTGCCTGAAGGCGTTTTGTGCCAAGAATTCTGCAGTTCTCAGGAGCAAAGGGAAGCTTTTGAGGGTAGACAGAGACGTTTCTTATCCTAATTCTGATGACAGCTTCACAGGTGAATATATGCATCAAAACTCATCAAATTATGCCCTTTAAACACGCACAGTTTATTGTCTGAAAGTTACACCTCAACAACGCCAATTTAAAAAAAAAAAACAGCTGCAAAGAGCAATTTCATTTTAAGCAGTTGGCAAAATGACAAGAACTAGATGCCTGTCAATGCCCAAAGCAGTACAGACTATAAAGGTTCTCTCTAAGACATGGTAGGAAGCAGGAAAAAATGTTGAATTAAGATTTATGGGAAGTGAAATTTGGTAATAAAATTGAAAAAGAAATGTTCCTTTACAAAGTGTAAATGTTTTAATTTGTTTTACCCTTTGGTATATCTGCTTTCTTAAATATTAATAGATTTTACTTCTTAGAGCAGTTTTAGGTTTACAGAAAAGTTAAACAGAATGTACAGAGAGCTCCCACACACTCCCTCTTCCCGTCACCACCACCAAAGTTTCCCCTATTATTAACATCTTGCATTAATATGCTATATTGTTAATTGTCCTAAAATGTTAATTGGTGCTATATGAGAGGGAAAAGTGGTCTTTGGTAAACTCAGTTTAAATAAATTAAGCAAGTCTCTTCAAGCTTCACAACCCTATGAAACAAACTCGATTATACACAATTTTACCAATGATAAAGTGAGGCTCAGAGTCACCTAACAATTAAATGACAAACTCTGTATTCAAATTCAGGTCTACTGATTCTAAAATCTTTGCACTTTGCACAAAACTGAAGCCTTTACCAATAATGAGGTGACAGGAAGTAATATCCAAATGGAGGTGATGAGAAGGGAGGAAGCCCAAAAAAAGAAAACCATTGGTCCAGTGGCCTAGGTGATAAAGTCTTGGCTAAGAGCATTATGAGGAGCAAGGACTACAGCTACCAGTTGTCAAGTCTCAGTCTTGAGCCATGGAAAAAAGAAGAGAACAAGACACCAAAAGAAGGAAGACAGAAAAGAAAGAAACAGTCATGAGCTCAAATTGTCTTAGCTGCTGCAAAGCTATTCGTCTCGGGGGGAAGTAAACCATGAGCGGATTTTCTTGCCTTAACTTAGTGCTAATGATCAGGTATCATGAAAATTTGGCCAGACAATGCCAAGCAGATTGTCTACTGTGGAAGATAATGAGAGAAGAAACCATAAGCTTCCATTAGAGCTAAAGACTGTGTTTTAGACTATTCCCCTGTGTGTTTCCCACTTCCTAACGTTTAGATACTTGAGTATTCACTGAAAAACAAAAATATAACTAGTCTCTTCATGTCTCAGAGCATCCAGTGACTTTTCAAGAGAGAAATAGAATATACAAAACTGTACGATTATAAAAAAATTTAGTAGAAATTTAATAACGTACTGATTTCAGTGCTTCGATCAATTACACCTGTTGGAAACCAACTCTTTAGTTTGGTCTGAGAGAACTCCGAAAACACCATCTACCAGAGATAGCTTACTGAATTGTGGGCCTCCTTGCCCAAAAGGAAAATAACCATAAAAAAAATAACCCTCAAGGGAATCCAGTCACATAACTCAACATTCTTTTGTTTTTAATGATATACTTTCTGTTTTCTATTTTCCTTTTTCCCCCAGGTAGTTAAAGAAGAAACATGATCCAATGGAGCAGGGAAATTACACCAGAGTGAAAGAATTTCTTTTTCAAGGACTGACCCAGTCCCGAGAGCTGAGCTTGGTCTTATTTCTCTTCTTATTTTTGGTGTACACAGCAACAGTGATGGGAAACCTCCTCATCATGGTCACTGTGACCTGTGAGCCTTGCCTTCACACCCCCATGTACTTCCTGCTCCGCAATCTCTCTGTCTTGGACATCTGCTTCTCCTCCATCACTGCTCCGAAGGTCCTAGCAGACCTTCTTTCAAGGAGAAAGACCATCTCCTTCAACAGTTGCATCACACAGATGTTTTTCTTCCACCTCCTTGGTGGAGCAGACATTTTTTCTCTCTCTGTGATGGCCTTTGATCGCTACATGGCCATCTCCAAGCCCCTGCACTACGTGACCATCATGAGTAGGGGGAGATGCACTGCCCTCATTGTGGCCTCCTGGGTTGGGGGCTTTGTCCACTCCATCGTGCAGATTTCCCTTTTGCTACCCCTCCCCTTCTGTGGACCTAATGTTGTTGATGGCTTCTATTGTGATGTCCCCCAGGTCCTCAAACTCGCCTGTACAGACACCTTTGTTCTTGAAGTCTTAATGATTTCCAATAATGGCTTGATCTCTACACTGTGGTTCATCTTCCTCCTTGTGTCCTACACAGTCATTCTAATGATGCTGAGATCTCATGCTGGAGAGGGCAGGAGGAAAGCCATCTCCACGTGCACCTCACACATCACGGTGGTGACCCTGCACTTTGTTCCCTGTATTTACGTCTATGCCCGGCCCTTCACTGCCCTCCCCATGGACAGAGCTGTCTCCATCACCTTCACTGTTATCATCCCTGTCCTGAACCCCATGATATACACCCTAAGGAACCAGGAGATGAAGTCAGCCATGAGGAAACTGAAGAGAAGACTTGGACCTTATGAAAAGGAATAGATGCTGTGAAGGCCAGATTGGAAAGTCACAGTTGAAAAATATTTTCTCACAACACAATAGAAGATCCCAACCAATGGACCATCTAGAGACCAAAGTTTTCCCTTGTCCTACAGCAGAGTCCTCTAATAAGGATGGCCTGAAACAATTGTCTCTGTAATTTTTCTCATGGTGAGGTTGCCAGCAACTTAGGGTCTCAGATCCATAAATTGTCAGCTCTTAAAGGGACTTTAAAGGGGCCCTCTTGGTGGCTTAGTGGTAAGGTTCACACGTTCTGCTTTGTTGGGGTCGGGGGGGGGGAGGGTGTGGTCCAGGGCTTGCTGGTTCAGATCCTGGTTGCCCACCTACACACTGCACATCAAGCCATGCTGTGGCAGGCATCCCACACATAAAACAGAGGAAGATGGGCACAGATGTTAGCTCAGGGCCAATCTTCCTCAGCAAAAAGAGGAGGATTGGTGGTGGATGTTAGCTCAGGGCTGGTCTTCCTGGGGAAAAAAAGGGGAGGGGGGTTACTTTAAAGCTTATATTACCCAACACTTCATTTTGCAGTTGAAGAAATGAAGTCTAACAGGAAACTACCTCTCAGTTCTTGAGTTGTGGCTGTACCACGTGTAGCCCAAGCAATAATTAGTATAATGACCTCCAGGGACCAGGAGTCAGGGCTAAAAATTCCAGCCACCCTTACCTATGTGGAAATCATTTTCCATCGCCAACCTTGGAGTAACTGGCTTCCATTTTTCTAAGGAAGCTTCTGGGTTTCCCTTGCAGAAGCTGTGATAATTTTCATGTTTTATCAAAGGTTTCCTAGCTAATTAACAGCAGAAGCAAGGCTAGATCTGAGATATCTGACCTTCAGCTAAGTGTACATTTTACTATTCCTGATGCCTCCTATAGGAATTGATCACATCGGAAACAAGCCAGTCCATAAAAATTTCTCTTCCACTGTAGTGTTATAAAAGGCACTTGGTTGTCTTCACCTAACCAAGGAGTACTTTAGGTCTTTGAGTCCCTCTGAGAATTTCAACATCATTTACAGTCATTTGTTCCTGACCATCCCTCCAGAGAGAAAGGAATCCTATCCTGCCTGCATCACTAGAATGTGCCTGACTCACATGTCCACAAGAAGCAAAGGCTTAAGAATAAACTGACTTTCCATTATTTTCGGGAACTGATTATCTAAAAAATCACAAATTGGCCCATTCCAAATTTGTCCTCATTTTTCTTCCTAGCATGTTCTTTAGCACCCCTTCTTTAAGAGAACAGAAAACAATGTTAAATTCCAGTTGATCTCCTGGCAACCTATTAATTTGTGAAACAAATGAACGAAATTAGAAGTCAACTGAAATTTTGACTGGATACACTGATTGGCCTGGAACATCCCAGTCTTATCTCTCATGCAATCTCCAAGGTACAAGTGGCTGGACTGATGGAAGAGAAGTAAAGAGCCATATGCATAGTGTGACTCAGGAGAGAAATATAAACAAGGAAAACCTCCTCCAAAATATAGCACATCCCAACCAGATCTATCACTACGTGTTGTTTCTCCCTTGGTGCTGGCCTGAAATTCTTGTTCTTGGGATATTTCACAACTTCCACACAGTTCCTAGGGCACAAGCTGGATACAATGTCATCACTTCACAACACATTGTGAAGTACTGCAATACACAATACATTTCTGAAGGCTGTAGCATTTTGGTGGTGGAACTGATGGGGATATCTCTAGTCCTTTCTCAGAAATACCTCTCTAGGGATTAATTTCAGATGGTCTAGATGACTAGTCGAAGGCACCAGGTGTCAGCCGGAGTGGAGGAGATGTAAAACAGGAAAGCTGTGGTGGGTGGACGTGAGGGTGTAAGTCCAGGCCCAGGGTGTCAAAGGTAGCCAGAGAGACCCAGGTACAGAAGGATGGCACGATCCTGCAGGGTGGCTGAGGCAAAGCAAGGCAGACACTATTGACAAAGCTCACATTTGCTTATGTCTGATCCTGGACACGTGGATGCCTTACTAAAGTTGGAAGATCTTTTAAAAATCTACATTTGCTTCTTTTGGGTGGTTGTTACTTCCTGCCTAGAATTAAAATCCTTCACCACACTTCTGACTTCAGCCTTGAATTTTGTATCTAATTACCCATGGAACAAAAATGTCAAGAACAATTCAAACTTCCCTTTGAACCAAAGAGCACGGAATCACATTCTGCCATAACTAGTATGTTCCTTTATCTGTCAACAGTAGCAGATATTTTCCTCCTTGTAAGTCACTTTTTTATTACAAAAAAAAGTCACACTTTTCTTAAAAATTAAACTTCCCTTCCTTATACCTTTTTTTAGCATTTAGTTTCTACTTTCTAGAAGCCAATGATGAATTGTGACTCAGAAGAGACTATTTTCAGAAATATATATATATCTAAATGTGTGTTTTGTGACTATACATATGTGTGTTTGCATATAGACTGCTTAGTAAGAGAAAAAATATATAGCATATAGATAATTTTAAAACACACATATATACTATGCTTTTTACTGTGAGACTATTCTAGGATACACGCACGCACATGCACACACACACACACACACACTTACTTTTGAGACAATTAATTGGTTATGGGGTTCCTGAAAGATTACAGTATTTTGAAGATAAGCAGTACACACACATTAAAATTCATTTCCCATGAAAATGTGTTCCTTCTCCTTCAAGGTGATGAGCACATCTTGAGATGAGAACAACAATCTTTTAACATATGAATTCTAATACAGGATATTCAAGTTTTTGCAAAATTGTTCAACATCTCTCACACTGGGAAGCTGTATTTCTAAAGAACCTCCTCTTGAATTAAGAGCAGCGTCTGCTGAGCAAAATGTTTTGTAACGTTTCCTTAACACTAGAGGGAGCCATTCCTTTTCCGTGTTTCTCCCTTCAGCAGCCTTTCAAGAATTTAAATTTTATTTCCAGAGAGGAAGCCTTAAAAACCATATCACATTCATTTTTTCTCCCAAAAATGTCAGATCGTTTTCTTAGGAGTGGAAGTTTCCACATGAACTCTGACACAGGTCAAGAGGAGCGCTCTGGAGATGTTTCTCTGAGGTCCTCCTGGTGTAGTCCTCTTGGGCTCCACAGATGAGCTGGAAACCTCTGCTAGGGCACCCCGTAGGCTATTGGGTCGGTAGTTCCCAAACCTCAGGGCACATAAGGATCACCTACTGGTTTCATTAAAATGCAAAATTACAGGCACCATCTCCAAGAGATTCAATAGTTCTCTCATGGATACCAGGAATCTACCTTTTAAACCAGCACGCCACGCCCCCCACCCATGAGTCTGAAATAGGTGGTCTGTGTATCACTACGCTTCGAAAAACACTCCTCTAGGTCAGTATTTTTCAAACTGCAGATCCTGAAACTCTAAGGGCTGTGATGTCATTAGTAGGTCAGGACACGCAATTTTTTTTAGTCCAATAGAATAGTCTAGGATAGAACAGAAAAAAAATCACAGAATTCTCCAAATAATAAAAAAGTATTGTTTCGTGAAAGCTTTATTTCAGATATATACATGGGTATTGTGATCTTGATGTAAATAACTTGTATTTATTTGCATGTGACTCAGTGAAAACAGTTTGAGAGCCACTGGGCTAGGATGTACTCTCTGCTTGGACTGCATGAAGCCCCCAGGCCATCACTTCCAGTTATCATACCCTTAGTCCCACTAATATGAAGCATCGTACCTCAAGCTCTCCCCTTTACTGGATCTGTCCAAGGTCAACCCTCAGGGAACATATAATAGCCACTAAAAAGATCCTGAAGGTCAGTGGACTTCTCTGAATAAACCAGGAGGTTCCAGCAAGTCTGAAAGTCTAAAAAAATAGATGAAGGTGAGGCTCCCAAGAACCGAAGGGCTTCACGTCTTCATCAGCACCATAGGTGGAACCAATCCCTTGGCCTCGAGAAATCACATTGTAAAACCATGCGTCTTTGAGGAAGAACTGAAGTCAAAGGCAACATGCACCTTTTGCTAAAGACATGGAAAAATGCACTAGGCCAGTTTAAAGAGGTGATTTTTCAATATACTTTTAAATGTACAACTTGTCAAAAAGGAGGGCATCCCTAAGAGCAAAACTCAGAGGTAGGTTGGTGAAGCAGGGCAAGTTATTACACTGGTACCAATGAGTGACACTTGAAGAAATTGCAGAGGACACACGACATGTCCCTTCATGATGACGTCTCTTTCCTTCTTCTCCTGCTCCTTCTCTTCTCCTTCTTCTTTTGCTTCAGTCTCTAACTCTGGTTCTTTCTCTCTCTCTTCCCTCCATCCTTGTCTTTTCTCTGTGTTTTATCTTTCCTCCACTTTCTACCCCGCCTGATGTCCTCGTGCTCACACTGATTCTCAAGATGAAGATGGGGCTAGAGTTGTCTCCAAACTCTGCTGTCTACACTTAGACTGAGCAGCCACTAAGTTGCCTTACAATTCCAACTTAATAGTCTCTTTTTAGTTCTAACTTCCCGTGGATATTTCAGACAATGACGCAAAGTTTCTGATGCCTTGAATGTATGTCTTCTCCTTATCCCCAGAAATGTTGTTTTTCTTCTTAAAAATTACAAAAGACATAGTTTTTCTGCATCTTTAAACACAACGGGATAGAGACCTCCTCTCTAAGAAGAAAGCCTCTTGAGGTTTGATTTTTCTGTGACTTAGCTTGATATAGCGCCCAGTATATGCTGTACAAATATCCCCAAGAAATGGGGGAAAAAACCCAACAAAATTATCCACAAAATTATGCTCCTGTACAACTGTTTTTGATTTCAATCTGAAACCAGTTCCCACTTCATTCCATAATTCCATCAACAAGCACTTATTTGTCTATTTACCTATTCTTCTTATGTTTTTCACTATTGAGAGCCTGCAACATGCTATAAATCCTACCTTTTTTGTTTGCTTCTTTATTGTGGTAAAGTTTATACACGGTGAGATTCATCCTTCTAAGGTGTATAGTTTTATGAGATTTGACAAATATATAAAGTCATGTAACCACCACTATAATCAAGATATAGAATGTTTCCATCACCTCAAAAAGTTTCTTCATGCCGCTTTGTAGTAAACACTTTTCTCCCACCCTGCCCTCTTCATCTGCAAGGAAAATGGGCTCAGCCATGTGAGATCTTGCAGCATCGCATCCAATCCTACTCAGGCTTCCAGAATGGAGTTGCTGATCTGTCTTCTGTCTCTGTAGTTTCCCTTTTCCAGAAAGTCATAAAAATGCGATCATATGTAAGTGACCTTTCGTATATGGCTTATTTCACTCAGCGTAGTGCTTTTGAAACTAATCCATGTTGTGATGTTACATATATCAGAAATTCACCCCTTTTTCTTGATGAATAGTATTCAGTTGTATGGCTGTCCCAGCATTTGCATATTTTTTCACCAATTGAGGACATTTGGTTTGTGTCCAATTTTTGGAGATTATGACTAGAGTTGCGATGAACATTTATACACAGGTATTTGTGTAAATGTGTGCTTTCATTTCTCCTCGGTAAATACCTAGAAATAGGATTGCTGGGTCAAGTGTCTTTACTTTTATAAAAAACTTCTAAACTCTTTTCCTAAGTGGGTATACAATTTGCAGGCCCATGAATGAAAGAAATATTTCCAGAATATTGTTGGGGTGAGGGAAGCAGTACCTATGGCATATGCTACCCTTTGTACAAAAATCATAAATGGTTTATAAAGGAAATGTACATCTACACTGGTGAATGCATAGAATATCTCTGGAGGGTCACAAAAAAAACTTTAGGGGTTGAAAGACAGGAGGCATCAAAGATAAACAAACCTGGACACCAGCTGAAGTGGTAAGCACAGATTTCGATCAGTAATATACTATTCAATAGGGAAGAGTCCAGCGTGAACTGAACTTAACTCCGATTTGTACAGAGTGACAGGACATTTTAAAGGGAGACAGAGAGCAGGGCCAGGAGTGACGGGGGCTCAGTTGAGTCAGGGAAGTGAAAAATCCCAAAAATCAAGAAAGGGGGCGTTGGTCCGTGTGAAACCCATCTGGGTTTGCTCACTGGCTCTTAACGCTTATGGAAGTTAGGCTCTTACCTTCCCATAGAGTTTGGGAGATGGCGCCCTGCCTTCAGGTGTTGGCTGGACCCAACAGTAAATTTTTTCGGCAGCCTTCAGTTTTCTCAGGGCGGCACTGTAAGCGGGGCTGGGATCATTTTAGGGATGCTGCCTCGAGACGCTAGAAACTAGATTAGTGTTATTGTTTGTTCAAGTCTTTATAGGCCGAGGTTAACAGGTCTATTTGAGAGGAGGGCTCAGAGGAGCCCGGCTTGAGTTTGGTCAAGAAAATCTTACTCAGAAGGAGACATCACTGTAAAACCTGTGGGTCTGTTTGAATTCTTTACCATGCGCAAACAACTTTTCAAAAAGCATTTAAGTAAATAAAGCATGAGGTCAGTGGACCTGGACTTAATCAACAAAGGAGGGAGGTGGCGTTCGGAATACCCCTCCACTGAGCGGCGGCAGCAACGCTTAAAGACAGCCCAGGCAGGATTCAGGAGGGAGCAGGTGAGCCCAGGAGCCCCGCCCAGGCCCCGGGAGGCGGACCAGCGCGGCAGTCCGGACCGCGCAGGCGCAGCAGCGCGAGGGCCCTGAGTCGGGCGGGGCCGCCTGCACCTCCCGAGAGGCGCCACGCGGGGGCAGCCTCGGCGGCCGACCTGCCGGGGGCTCAGAGAAGTCGGACATGCGCAGCAGGGCGTGGCGAGCTGCGGAGTCCCGAGCGACGCCGCAGCGTCTCCAGCGTGCGAGAGCAAAGCCCGAGATTCGTCTGGCAAAATGAAACCTGACCCTAAAAGGTTACCAGTACCCTTAGGGAACTTAAATCCCGCCTCGTGGTTCCACTGGGGCTCGAACCCAGGACCTTCTGCGTGTAAAGCAGATGTGCTAACCGCTACACTATGGAACCGCGTGTCCCAGTGGGTCGCTAGGCTGCAATAACTCCACACAAAGACGCTTTTTTCTTCTTTCGGATGTGGAATGAGGTTGAGAGTTGATGCCCGGCGATCGCTCACGGAGAGAAACTTTCCGAAGGATTTGAGACTTTCAAGCCTAACTCCCATCCCCGCTTCTCCGTGGCGAGACCGGCTCCACCGTTTCTTAGAGAAAGAAAGTGCAGCCTGACCCGCCGGCGAGTGTCCCCGGGCGGACTCCGCTCCTGCCTTGATGTAAGCAGCGCAGAGGGGTCGCTGACATCGGGCTCTGTGGCGCAATGGATAGCGCATTGGACTTCTAGACAAATGGAGGCATTCAAAGGTTGTGGGTTCGAGTCCCACCAGAGTCGCTCTTTTGATTAAAAAGGAAAAACATCACTTTGCCCATTTAAAATTCCCAGTCTGACTCGCCCAAGTATGGAAAGGAAAGAAACTCACTTCATTTCTCCGAAATGTCCTCACGCGTGAAGATGTTAGGAATCCTGCTACTTCTGTCTTCTCAATCACTTTCACGTGGCTCCCGATTTTCTGGCGACTGGAGATGAAGTTAGAAGGCTGTGATAAAAGTTATTGAGGTGTTTTTTTTTCCCTTCATGTTGTTCTTTTACATTAGAAATAAAAATTTTAAATTGTTCTGAAATTTTTCAGTAGCGCAGTATTGTCCAGGTTGTCTAAAAATAGACATTGGCATGTCAGGTACCAGAATGGCCGAGTGGTTAAGGCGTTGGACTTAAGATCCAATGGATTTATATCCTCGTGGGTTCGAACCCCACTTCTGGTAAAAATCTAACTGCTTTTCCAGTCGGAATCCATTGTTTGCAAGTTCCTGAGAATTTGAAGGTGGTGAACTGTCTGAGTTGAGTCTCTGTCTGTTTTGCAATCTTAGTCATCCAGACGAGAGTAGCCAGAACAGCCTAAATGGTTAAGTGGTAACATTTTAATCTGAAAGTTAATGTCTTTTTGTCAGGCATATAAAGTGTAGCAAAAACTTCAGAATTGATGGTTTGAAAGTAGAAGGAAAACGCCTGCGTGAATCTATACTACATTGTGGGCCAGGGAGCCGGAGGCACACTGTGCGGTAAAAACGTTCACTCCTTGTAATTAGTCAACGGTTATTTCTTAAGAGCCTGCTATGTGCCAAGCACTGTTCTAAACGCTGAGGTTGTGGCATTGAGAAATTTTTTTTAAAAAAAGCAAACAAGAAAAAATAGCAACAAAAGAGAAGACGAGGTCCTTACCAACATGGTTACTGCCCGGTGGCAGTTATGTGACAGAATGACAAGATGATTTATAAACAAGCAAATAAATAGAATTTCAGATGGCAGTGAGCGCTATGAAGAAAATAAAACCCGGTGGCACAACAGAGTAGCATAGAACTTTTTCCGGACACACTTATTCTATTTGATTATGGAAATCATTCACCTTGACAGGTATGTTCTCCTCCTCTCTCCACCACACAAAACTTCCAAGGACCAATTCTGCCCCTCCTCCCCCACAAAGCCTTCTCTGACCCAGGGCCCTCCTTCAGTGATCCATTCATTCATTCAACAGTAGTTTTTGAGAGCTTGCTTTGTGCCAGCCCCTGACGCAGGCATTGGGGATAGGCAGGGAGTTCCTGTCATCACAGCAGAAACATTCTAGGAGGAAAGAGGTTGTGGTGGGCGCGGCAATACGGACAGGCTCAGAGCTCCCCGTACCTCACCCGGTCTGGAGAGGATCAAGCAGGGATCTCTGGGGTAAGTTCTGATCCCGATCTTTAAGGATCAGCTGGAGCTTCCCAAACCAAAGAACTTAGAACATGGGAAGAGAGTGGTATTTCAAGACGGGTAGTGGGAGGACATAGGGAAAAAAGGCACTATGGGATGTTACATGAAATACAGACAGCTGCAGTTAACTCCCTCTATGCTGAGCAGGTCTGTCCCACACTATTAACACTGGATTATATACAGTTTGAGACTTTTGTTCTCAGTGGTTGATGCCTGTCAATCTAGGCGGTCCTAGGAGAACAGGAAACAGATCTTCATGTGCTTCTCTATCCAAAGCTGTATTCAGCAGCCATTGTGAACGGGGAACTTTTGTAAGAATCGGAGGTTAGGCGAAAGACTCACTAACTCCCCCCCAGGATTGGCCTCAGGGCACAGCAGCCTCTTTCCCAGGGGGACCCAGTTTTAGTTTTCTTGGTTCAGCCCCAATTTGTCTCCTGATTCTTAGGGAATCTGCATCTTCATTTGTGAAAACTGTGCCTGATTCATTTGTGATTTTTCAACACCAGCAACTCCCCTCCAAAACCAGGAGGTATGGAGGGACCCCCTACTGGGAAGGAACTATGTGCCTTTAACCTTTCTCTGCGGGGATCCGTAGAAAACACAGGATCAGGGACACTTTGATCTGAAGGGCTGCCCGTGTGACCCCAGCAGGGTGGAATAATTTAACAGACTACGTCTCTTTTTGTTCTTCATTTATTTTATTATGCTTATTTTTTAAAATCCCATAATACCAATGTACCTAAAGGAAATAGTGAGTGCTTCCTCTCACACTCCACTGCCATTCCTCAAAAGGTGGTCATTTTTATCTGATTGTTTTGTATCCTTAAACATTTCTTATGTATATGCAAACAACAAATACACACATACATGTATAATTAAGGGATATATATTGATATACATATCCTTTAATTTTTTCACAAACATTATACCATACATGTTGTTTAACGCCTTGCGTTGTTTTTGCTTACCATAACATGGATATCTTTCCGTAATGGATTACTTTTTAAACTTTGCTTATAGTTCTCGATCCATAAGAGAACGTAACCCTCACCGTTCCCCCGCATAGTGGAGTGTCTCTGAACTCCAAGGAGGGCTGAAAGGATGGTGAGGCTCCATCTAGTAGGATTCCCTTCCTTTCAAGGGATCTTATCCAATGCCTCAAGGAATAACAAGGCAACGAAGGAGCAAGACGAATGAAAAAACTAATTAGTTATGTCCGCGACTCAGCTGCCAGGGTAACAACTTCCTAAAAATATAAAATCCAGCCTGATCAAAACCTTTCAATGGAAGATCAGGAAAATGTTCAGATTCCCTAGCGAACGTCCTTCCTCTTTTGCTGTTCCCTCTGCTCAGAATTCTCTTCACAAGCCTTCAGGGGCCCAGTCACCATCCACAGCTCAGGCATGCACCACCACGCCCTGGAAGACCAGCGGACCCTTCTGGTGTCGCCCGGGTGCTCCCGCGCTGCCAAGGCCGGTTTCCCACCATGAGAGCGCTTGACTGGTGCTTCTGTTTTGCGTGTCTTCCTGCCACACAGAGAACCCACACTGGGTCTTTGCAGCCCCACAAGCTTACTAAGATCCTGGAGTGCGACATGCACTCCATTAATGTCTGTCGAATAATGACTGGAAACCTAATCAATTATTCATACTACTACACTCGCAAGATGCTCCAAGGCTCTTCAAAGACCAGAATTGGAATTAGAAATCCCGCTGCTCACCCACAGGCCTCCCCTCCCAGAGGTCCTGAATCTGGAGAATTCCTCGTGGGATGGTCCCATAAGGTCCCTTTAGCACCCAGAGTTTGGGGCGCTGCCCGGGTGCGGGGCAGATCAGGCTGGCAGTCGTTTTCTTTAAAGTCTATCTGTGATGGGAGTAAAGGAGAAATAAAGATTTTATTTCACCAAATGCCTGCTCCATCTTGATTTTGCAGTTTCGCCTCTCAGGGAAGCAGCAAAAAGACTCAGGATTTTAATCCAATAAGAAGAAAGCTGCCACGTGGGCTATTTGACTGCGAATAGGGTACATGAGAACCTGTCATTCAGAGCCCGGATAGCTCAGTCGGTAGAGCATCAGACTTTTAATCTGAGGGTCCAGGGTTCAAGTCCCTGTTCGGGCGTGGGTTGTTTTAAACTCCAAAATAAATTTGAGTATGTTTCACCACCATTCTTCCCGAGCAGGTGTCAGGTCATGCAAAAGAAACCTGGATTCTGCCCTCAAGGAGTGTAAAAACCAGGGGCCAGCCCAGATCAACTCTGGGTTTTGCAGAAAAGGTGAAAGACGAGGAAGATGCCCGCCAACTTTCTCCCCCAACTTCCATCCTTTCTCTTCCAACTTTTGTATCATTTGACTTGAGGTATTGTTTCCTTAAAACTAACGTGTAATACTTTTACACTCAAAACCTCAATAAACACATAACCAAGAAAATTGCACCCCTGTCGTCAGAGTCATGATGGTAATGCTCCTGGCAGTAACTGCGCCGCTTTGGCACTGAGCAACAACAGATCAGGCACTTTTTAATAAAAGCGCGGTGAGAAAACTGGGGTTCCAAGAAATATTTCAGATGGAGACACGTGCTTATTAATCACATTTGCAACTGAGAGTCACCCTTCACCAGATTTCTAACGCGCTGATGGGACCCTGACTTGCGAGTCTTGCTGTGCAGACAAACGTCTTTGAAGACTGTCTTCATGTCTGTCGTCATTGAGAAAAACTTGCAAGAGCAGCGAGTTGACTACGCTGGGAATCAAACCTGAGACCCTCAGCTTGTAGACCAGATGTGATAGCCACCACACTATGAAATTCCATGCCACATACAGATCATTCCATGATTTGTGATTTCTTTTAGAGGTTTAAGCTCTTCACTTCCTCATAGCTCTGTACTAAGTAATGTCATCTCATTGTCGTATGCCCGCTAAGAGCTGCATATGGGTGCAATGGGATTGGGGACAGAGGCGAGCATCCAGAGGAGATATTACGTGTAAGGAGAGGAAGGGACTCCAGTCCCGTCCAAAGATGCAGCAGCAAAAACCCTGCCGAAACCCGGGATCGAACCAGGGACCTTTAGATCTTCAGTCTAACGCTCTCCCAACTGAGCTATTTCGGCGAGGACAAGAGCCTTTTCTACCCCGTTAAGGAAATTTAAAAGAAAAAAAAAAAGATTCCTCTTTCTTTCATCTCCACTTTTTCAGTTCTTAATGTCACCTTCCAAATTGTACTATTTTTTGCTCTGAGGTTTTGAGAGCAGTGAATTAGAAAACTAATTCCAGTGATGTAAGGAAAAGTTCGTGTTCTGCCTTGTCTCGAGCTGCCTTTTATTGTCTTCCTATTGCTTTCTCTACCTCTCCCCAGGCCTCTGACAAGAGGAAAGACAGCCACCAGCTAAGTGCCTACGGTGTGCCCAGCGCATGATCTACATGGTCTCATTCAATCCCCACCCCCTCACCACTCTCGTGAGGTTGATATGATGATATGATAATTTTTAAATGAAATAACTAATTTGCCCCAAATCATCCAAAGCTGAACTGGAGCCACCCAGCTCCAAAGCCAGAAAGGTCTTGGTCGACACAGACTTTAGCTTTTTTTTTCTTTCTAACTTCTCATGCTTTGATGAAAGGGAGAGGGAGCCAACTTGAGGAGGGGAGCAAAGAAAGAACTAAGAGGCCTCAATGTTCTCCACCCCCTGTCCTCTCCTTGCCCCAGCCTGGTCTGTTCTTGTTGTCAGGAAATGACTGGAGCAAAGAGACTCCACTTTTCAAGGTTGCCAAAAAATGAACTTGATCACTTTCCAAGGGACTCCCTCAGGAAGAAGTAAAATTGGAGTGTCTGCCACAGATCCTTACCTCGGTTCTCTCCCTGGAATGCCATCTGAGCCCCATGATTCACAGTCTTCAAGAAAGAAGCCCGCCTTCCCCAACAAACCGGCTTCTTCCCTGGATCAGTAACAACTGCTGTCCTTTCAGCACACAGCAACCCACACAAGTCACGTGAATATGGGCTTATGATCTTGGGCATATTGGGAATATATTTCTTTGAAATGGTTCCTTACCTGTTTCAGTATATCTCTTCTGTTTCCTCCCCAGATTGAAAGCTCATCAATAATAATAATAATAACTACAATGTATTGAAGGCTTTCTTTTAGGCAAAGACTCTATTAAGTACTGTGCATGCATTGTTACTTCATTTAATCACCACAAGTTTACGAAATGGATGCCGTTATTATTATTCTCTTTTTGTTGTTGAGGAAGCTGCCCTTTGGAAAGAGGGAGGTAATTGTGAGTCTGTGTTGGCCCGGGGTAAGGCATTCCTGAATGAAGAGTGAAGGCTCTGCCTCACACTTGAAGGCTGAGTCCATCTTGGCCTTGCCCCACTATTCAGGACTCCTTGGGTGCCATACTCCATCAGCAAAGAGGGCGGCCGACTCAGTCAGCCTGGATCCCCATCCTGTTAATGAGATCAAGATGGACTTTCTTCTGTTGCCTGGCAGAAGCAAGGAAGGCTCAACCGCTAGCTAGCTAAGCAAGGATGCACCTGGTCCCTTCACCTCACAGGGAACGTTAGTTTAGTCTTGGTGAACCCATGCCTAAGCTTCTCTTGTGTCCATAACCCAACCTCCTCAGAAGCTCTCAGAAGCCGAATGCTTCCCTTATTAATTTGTAGTCGGTGGGAGCTAACTTTTTTTGTTTTTCAGACACCAGGACTCGTCCCATTCCAGCCCCTTGAATGCTTTCTTTCCCAAAACGCACCTTCTTCCTCCCACCAGCAGAAGTTGCCTTCTCAACCTCAGCTTCTCCCTGTATTCAGGATCACGCTTTGGGGTGAGGGAAGAGATCTGACCTCGTTTGGAAAGGGAGAGTTGCTCTGTTTGGTGCATCAGTTTCTAGACGGTCATCTCTTCCTTCTCAGAGTGCAGAAGTATTCTCTAGAAGGGTAAGGGAGAGGGGAAAGGGGCAGGATCCGTGCCATATAACGCAGGCGCCTAGCGGAGGGAACCCAAGAGAGAGGGTCAGTAGGGGCCACCCACAGAAGAGCGCAAGGAGGTGGCCACTGGAGGAGTCTCGGGTACTTCCCGAAGGCGTCTGTTCCCCCTTCCTTTAATTACAGCAGCAGTTGAGACCCAGCAGCCGAGCCGGTGGTTGCAGCATAAGTCAGCCTGTTTAGTCCCCGAGCGTGATGCACTGCAAGTCTGCCAGATGCCTTTTTGCACAAAGGCCTGCAGTGTGGGTCCTCCTGGAGGCCTGGCTTTTCCCCGGGAAGCGGTTGGACTCACAGGGTACGCGCTCCAGGATTTTACTCCCTTCTCTAAGAACAACCGGCTAACCAAAGCAGCATCCTAAAGCTGGTTCTCATTTTTAAATTATTATGAAAAAAGAGAGACACCGCCCGAACAGGGACTTGAACCCTGGACCCTCAGATTAAAAGTCTGATGCTCTACCGACTGAGCTATCCGGGCTCATGGAAGAAAGTCCCCTCTGGTGAATGAAGACCATGTCATCGTGTGCGCCGGGAGCTAATGGGCACGGCGTTGGATGAACTCCCGGATTCCTCTTTTGTGTGTGATTCAATCCAATTCCAATCCGCGCATCCCGCGGGGTCGGGAAGGCGAAGTGGGGAGTTTGGAAGGAGAGCGATTAGGTGCTTCTTTGGCAGCTGAATATAGATTTCTTAAATCAAATAAAATAAAACACGCCCCCTTTCATTTAGAGACCCCTTGGCAAATGTGAATCCCGCGGAGGGAGGAGAAGCTGCTTATTCCCTGTCCCCGCCTGGGTGCTACGTGTTTCTTTGCCTTAAACGCAAAGCGCACAGGATTGGTGACCACAGTTCACTATTAAAAGTATCAGACTCCCCCTTCTTCCGAGAAGGCACCACTTCGCAGTTCCTTGTCCCCATCCTCGATGCCCACCTCAACAAGAAGCGCGATGCGGATTAGCTGAAAGAGACGATCTGGGCCCCGGCCAGAAGCGGTGGCAGCCACCACTCGCCCGGGCTCGGAGCGCGCGCCGCTGCCCCCGCCTCCCTCGCCCGCCCCGCCCCGCCCCGCCCCCACTGCCAGGCCTCTGCGCACGCGCGCTCACGCCGCCTTTCCCGGGCTGAGCTCACCCTTCTCCTCTTCTCACCCTTACACGCTACTGTTTTCGTGTTACACATCCCACCATGCCCTTTCAATCTTCTGGGCCTCTGCACGTGCTACGCCCTCTCACTGGAATGCCACCTCCCTTTCATTCCTTCCCTTTCGCGCGCCCCCAAGCTGCTTTGAGAATGAGCTTGACCGCCATCCATCCCGGGAAGCTCCTGGTCTTCCCTGGTGCTTCGCCTTCCCTGTACGGTGGATCTTCTACAGGCTGAGCTGGCAAGCGTGCAGGGAGCAAACCTTTGAGAGCCGTGTAATCGATGCTTTAACAGAGGAATATGCAAGTGCCTTGGTAACACAGAGGACAGACTAGAAGGCGGGCAGGGTAGAACCTGACCCTGGCAGGGAACAAAAGGCATTGAGACGGTGCCTTCAAAGGTGAGTAGGAGTATGCCAGGCAAGAATGGTGACTCAGGCAGAGACATCCTGTCTTCTCCTCGGAGCCTCTCGCTTGTATCTCAAGTACTTCCCACAGGGACTCCCCCATTCCTCTTCAGGCTAGAAACGGGGAAGGGTTTGCCTTTCAAGGCAAAAGCCTAACATTTCCTAGGAGTATGGCGACCACTTCCATGGTCCCAAGGTGGTTGACGTTTGCGCAGAGCACTTTAAGTGGTGAGCAATAGTAACAATCTCACCCTTTCCTCATAGCTGTGTGAAACACTTTACAGCATGCTGTCGGGATTGAATAGAAAGATAGATAGATAGATGGAGAGATAGAGAGATAGATAGATGATAGATAGATAGAGATTTGTTTTAAGAAATTGGCTCAGGGGATTGTGGGGACTGGCAAATCTAAAATCTCCGGGTTTAGCCAACAAGCAGGACTTTCAGGTAAGAATTCATGTTGCTGTCTTTAGTCCGACTTGATCAGGGCAGCGAGCTGGAGAGTCAGGCAGGTTTTCTATGTTGCAGTCTTGAGAATTCCTTCTTCATCAAGAAACCCCAGCCTTTGTTCTTAAATCTTCAGATGATTGGATGAGGCATACCCCGGGTATGGAGAGTATTCTGCTTTACTCAGAGTCTATTGATTTAAATGTTAGTCACATCGAAAGAACACCTTCCCGGCACCATCCAGACTGCTGTTTGACTGAACAGCTGGGCACCATAGCTAGCCAAATTGACACATAAAATTCACCATCACATATGCTGAAATATGCCATGCAAAGTTTGAACTGCCCAATCTATGAGTCTACAATTGTGTTGGCCTTCCTTTGGGCCATTATTGGGTTTTTCAAGAGTCCCTTATTAAAATGCATCCTTCCACCCAAATATTTGGGGGATTAAGCCCATGTCTGCTGGCATCTCCACACAGATTTAAAGGAAAGGAGAGGGCATATAATGGGTCCAAAAGCAGTATTTCCCCCATTTTGCCTTTCATCTCATGGAGAGTTTTTACAGTGTGAGCACTGAATCTCATTCCTCTCTCCCCACAGCTCGGCATAGCACCTAGCCAAAAGTAATCCATTCCCTAAGCTGTGTTTCATTGCACTACCTTGAGCGGAGTGGCTCATCATCCTAACAAAGTTCCCCCCCCCCCCCTTAGGATCCAGTCCAGAGCCTACAAATTCCCCTGTCCTCTAATCACCATCCCAGACCAGTGTGGACAACTCTGGAAGCCAGGGGACAGGTGGGATGGCTGATTCTCGGAGTGTTTCCTGGTGATTCCCGCCGCAGTGTGAGAACAGATCAGCTGACGGACGGAAATGCCTTTTGTAAACTGCTAGATGTCGAGAATAAGAAACTACCGGTCTCTTCTGAAATCCCGTTCGTCCTGACTCTAGTTTCTGAGTGTCTTTGCCGGGGGCACGTTGGGGGTGGGGGTGGGGACTCATCGAGTTCAGAGCTATGCGAGAATATGATGTACAATAGTGGTTTGCGATTTAGCAAATAAAAATAGTTAAATTTCAGAGTTAAACATTTCAGAGAAACAAATAGTTAACATTTCAGAGAAACAGATGACAAATAGTTAAACATTTCAGAGAAACAATGAATGTGTACTTTGTATGTTCTACGCAATATTTGGGACATGAGTATTCTAAAAAATATTCATTGTATCTCTGAAATTCAAATTTAATTAGGAGTCCTGTATTTGACCTGATAACCCCATCCCCACCCCCCCCCCGCCCCCAGAGCTGTCCTAGGTCTTTGTTATTGTTAAACCAGCTGCACCAAGCCGAAGTCAAGGGTTTCTTTCGCCGAGGGGGGCAGGGGCTGTCGCCATCCCCGACGGTCCCCTGCCCGCCCCGGGACCGAGCGGGCAGTGGAGGCGGTGCAGCGCCGCGGCCGCCGAATTCCCCTGCGAGCCCGGGCGCGCCGGTCCCTTCGACCCGCGGAGGAAGGTTCCGACGCCCGCAGCTCCTGGAACGCGGTCAGAAACAGGAAAGAAAAAGGACTGAGAGGATCAGGAAGGAAGTGAGCGGCGCGCAGTGCGTGCGGAGAGCGTGGTCTCACCGAGACCCAAGATCAAGGAAGAGAGACTGACTTTACAACTAGCAGTTTAAAAGCAACGGCATAAATCCTTTCTTGGTTTCCAGTTTCCTGTCTCCCTTCCAGAGGAAAAAGGAGGAAGATCAGTCCTTCAGGGTCCACCCAAGCAGGTTACCAACCACGTGCCCACAGGGTAGCAGACTGGATTCTCTCATAAAGAGGCCCAGCCTGCCAGGTAAGTAGGGTAGAGCGCCCTGGAACGGCCCTTGGCGATGAGGCCTAAAACCTTTGCCGAAACCCGGGATCGAACCAGGGACCTTTAGATCTTCAGTCTAACGCTCTCCCAACTGAGCTATTTCGGCTGTTTCTGGAAAGCGATTTCCGCATAACCATAATGAAATAATATTTGCTCCGTAGTAACAAAAAGGTTATTGTACGGTTTAGCTGGAAGTAGGCATTTAATAAACACTGCAAAAGAGAAGAGGCAAGGCCTCTGTTTAAGCTAAAGTGGTAAGTAATTTCACTTTTCTCAGTTGTTTTTTAACTGCCCTGGAATTCGCTTTTTTCATTTAAAAATAAATCAAGGACTTTTTTCAAGTCAGGTGTATAGACCTATTTCATTCTTCTTGATCCATGTGAGGTATTGGATTGTATGGATATAACACAATCCATTTAATCAAATTCCTAATGATGGATGTTTAAATTTTTTTTCTAGTTTTCATTATTGAAAACAATACTGCAATGACTATCCTTTTGTATTTGTTTTTCTTGTGAGAAGGCAGATTTTGCAAGGTCAAAAGATATGAACATTTTGAATTTTTTCTGATATCGTCAAATTGGACTCAAAGAAATGTATGCAAGAATGTATGCAATTAAAATTTTAAATGTTTTTGGACATTGTCAAAAAGTAGAATTGGCTCAGACTTCTCTCAAACTCTGGGAAGCAAGTTGTGGTTTATTAATATCCTCTACTACACTCATTTTATTCCACCTCCCCCTCCTGCTTCATGATTTTGCATCCCTTGCATTCACGTATCTATCATTGCACTAGCCGTGGTCGTAACTGAATCAGCATCGCTGCAAATGGGGCTTAGGATTACATACTTTTTTAAGTTGACCAGGCAATTTTAATGTGCAGCCTCTCTCAGTGTCCCAGTCCTCAGTTCTCACAAAAATGTAGCTATCACATATAGACCCATTTTCTAATTTGCTTACTCAACCTCTTCACTGGCAGCTCCAACTCAGAACGTCCAAGAATGAACCTATCTTTCCCTCTAAACTTGTTTATCTTACCACCACCTTCCACTGAGTTTCCCAAGCCAGAAAAATACACATTCCTTCCTCCCTCCCTCTACTCCCAACCCATAACCATACCCAAGAGCTGTTTATACACTTCGGTGTTCACTTCCCTTCACTCTCGCATCTTCTCCAATCTCTTCATTGGCCTTCTTACCTATAAATCATTTTCCACACTGGAACCCATCATCCTGCTTAAAAATCCGTCACCGGCTTCCTAGTTGAAAACAAAAACCAAGGCTTCCTTATATGGTATGTGAAGACTTCTGTCACTTGGAGGTCTTACCTCTCTCCAGCACCATGTCATTGCTCTCTCCTTGACCCTGAACTCTAGCCATTCATGCAGCCATCCAAACTCAGGATGCTTTCCTTGACTTTGCTCTTCACCTTTGCCCATGCACCATTTTTCACATTGCCCTCCCTCTAACCCGTTTAACCTGCAATTCTCAGCTCAGACACATTCTCCTAGTTCCAGAAGCCTTATCTGACATGTCTCTATCCCCTCCCTCCCCATTCCTACAGGCTCCCTGCCCCTGTACAGTGCTTTCACACCATTTATCAAACCAGATCGTAATGTACTGCCTGTTTGAGCTCTTTCTTGCCATCTGTATCCCTAATGTATGTTACATAACAGGCTGCAGTAAATGTTGAATGAATAAAGGAAGACGCGCCTAGCCATGTCTCAGGGCCAACTGGTTCTTTACTAACTTCTAAAATCACCTGGTCAAATTCAGAAGATGTGACCTCTGCAAGGCTATTTATAGAAGATTCTGAGCTCTTTCGTTCTTGCATTTAAATTATGCCTCATCTGACCATCCCGCCTCCTTCCCTGGAGGGATCAATGTGAACCAAAAGAGGAGCACTTTACCTGAATAGATAGTAGAAAGGAAAGTCTGCGAAGAGTATAACCACAGATTATTTTATGAGCCTTGGAAGGGAAGACCATGAAAAGACAGGAAAGCTTCCCACAGGGCAGGTCAGAGTACTGGGCAAAAGCTTTATCACATTTTGATAACAGTCTTAAGAGTTTCAGAAGGTATGTATAGCCTTATAGTGAATAAATTCCAAAGGTTTTTCTATGCCTCCTTTAGGACTGTACTGTAGGTTGGTTTTCACTTATCTTGCTGAAAGCAGACATCCTTGAAATGCACAGGTTTAACATTTTTGCGGGACTTCAGAGGTCCCTGACAAGTGTGATAATTTATCATTTCGCTGAGTCATAATTTTGAATCATGAGTGAGTGTGGCGGACCCCTCAGGATCCACATCCCAAGCTATCATGTCACAGTAGCCCATTAAAGGACTAAAGGAGGAATTAAAATGTTTCAGGGACATTTGACTGTCTCTAATGGAGGAACTTATATATCACAGTGGTACCCAAGATTGTAGGACGCAGTGATCACAGATGTCAAGGGTCGACTGCAATGGCTTTTAGCTTGACAGAAAAAAATCTTTGCTGAAACGTAACATGAAGTCCAGCACTGGGAATGAGGCAAATGACTTAAACACCTCAGTGGCCTTCCCAAGAACCACGCTAGAAAAAGAATCCCGACAACATAGCTAATTTTGTGGACATGAAAGCCTTGAGAAACCAAAGAGCCTGGAGGCTGAACTTCAAGGATGCTCCTTCCTTCAGGTGAACCCCCAAAATAGTACTCTCCACATTAATAAGCCTGTGGAAACAGACATGTGTATCTAAGCATGCGATAAAATCCAGGTGGAAGTGATCTAATTATCGGCTGCCTTCCAAACCAGTTTGTCCCAGAGTACAAGGTTGTAGGTCACAAACTCCGGGTTAAACAAACCCAGCTTTGAATTCCAACACTGTGACTAACCAATCAGCTATGTGACTTCAAGTGAATTTACTTAAATTATTTCTGAGAGCCTTTGTTCATCTTTAAAAGGGCGACTGCAACATTTTCCTCTTAAAATTAAGTGTAAGCCAGACAATGTTCAGGGTTCCTACCTCGGCTCCCTGGACCCTGGAGCAGATGCTCAGTTAGTGTGCGGGCCCTCCCACAGGGCAGGAATTGTGCTTGCTCTGATCTGAAGCCTCTCCAGGCCCCTTACATTACTTTTCCCATCTTCCCATCCCTGAACTTCACAGAGAAAACCTCAACAAGCATTTTCACTGTCATTACTTCTCTCCAAGGGCTTCAAATCAATGCTCAATTGTTCACGTTTCAGAATACAGAATTTGAATACCTACATGAAGCAGCTAAGAATCTGAGAATCTAAATGGACACGAGAAATTAAATCAAGAATACTTTTACTTTTTGAGTTGAAACAGACCCAGTATCAAAAACACTAGAAACTATTCCCCTATACCAAAGTGGGACATTGATGATTACATGACGTTGAAGTGGCAGGGGCTATTAAAATCACTCTTCTGCTCATGGGCCCTCCAGAATGTTGAACAGTTCAAACATCTGGAAATCCATGCTGTTTGTCTTTTAATTTCTCGTGAAAATCGGGCTCCCAGACTCCTAACAAGCACAAATCACCCTTGGACCAGTTATCCACCCTCTCCTCACCTGGTAGGAGTAGAAGTGAATCAGACAAACAATATGACTTTTTAAAAATTATTTAATTTAGTAGTTTTCTTGGAAAAAAAACAATAAGGCAAAAAAACCGAAAATATATATAGTTTTGTTTTGTTTTCATGTGACTTTATTTCACCTGAAGGACTCAAAGCTTCTTCCATTCGCAGGACTCTGACTGGGGATCAGGCCGGAAATGTAGTGCAGATGGTAGAGGAAGAAAAGGGGGATAAAGCAAGGCAGTTCAGCTTAGTTTGGGAATCCCCACTCTGTCTGGAGCCCCTGACTAGGTCAGTGCTTTTACCGACCTTCTTGAAAGCCGCCCCAGCGTAAGCCTTGCTTATGTCACCCTTGCTTATGTAGGGAATCGGGTCCTTAGGAGGAAGTTCCCCAGCAGTTCCCTCTCTCTCAAGTTCATCCCAGCCAGGAAGGGAGGGATGGCGGGGAAGGAATGAGAGTACTAATTTACCCAGGATAACCCAGCTGTCCCGGAGGGCTGGCTTCCTCTGGAATGCTATTTCCCCTCACGACCCACACTGGCTGAGGCTCAGCAGTTAAGGAACAGAAACAGAAAACACTAACAGAAAGCATACAAGGAAGGCACCTCAATTTGTGATCCTCAACCAAGGGTGGGTTGCACAGGGGGTCAGAGTTCTGAACAAGACAGCTAAAACGAGTACAGAACACAGAAGGAAGGAAGCCAGGGCCCCGCCAGAGCCATCCTCTTTCCCTGCCCACATGATGGTGCTTGGAGCCCCATCTCCTGGGAAGAAGGTTCTTTTGGGAATCGGCTGTGTGTGCTGTGACCGGGACAGAGGCAGAATTAAACTGGAAATTACCCTCCTGACTTTCTACCCATATTCTTCCTAACAAAAGAAGGAAAAAAGGCAGGAAAGAGGTTAAGATTCCATTTTCAAGAGTCAGGTAATTAGGAGAGCAGAGTTGAGACGGCAGTGGGCACCCCATGATACAAACCATGGATACAGGCCCTGTTCGGTGAGTGCCAGACACGATCCTGCTCAGGTTTTGAGTCTGTCTGCCCCTCACAGACGGAAAGCAGAGCAGGCTCCAATCCACATCAATGTGTCCAAGAGAGTTCCAGGGAGACAAGTGATATCAAAAAACAAGATTCTTAATGGGAAGAAGGAAAATTAAACAAAAAAATTAGATTTTTCTCTACATATATATAATATACAGATATGTAACACATTATTCCAGAGGTGGCTCCAGTCCATGGGGCTTGAGAGATGGTGAAAACTTTTATTCCAGACTAACTTCTTCTCTCAAATTCTGAATCAGAATGGGATAGGTAATGTTTTGCTCCATACTGGGGCACAGACGCAAACTGGTATTGTGCCGAGAGAGAAGAGAAGCTAGAAAGGGAATGAAGGATGCGGGGAGGAGGAACTGGGAAAGCGAAAGTGGCTAGCACTCTTTATCCATCCTGCCTCGTGTTCTCAGAAGTTCTCCACCTGAGGAAGTCCGTAAAACCCCTTTGTGAGGATTAATTCAACCCTCCTACCAACCACAGAAGTGGCCTCCACTTGCTATCAAAGAGGATGGAGAAGAGCAGAAGGGTGTGTTATGCAAGTGAAGACAGAACCTTCCAAGAATGTAATGCTGAAAATTCCAACCTTACAGAACAATTCCTCTCGCAAGTGTCCCAATACCGCAATTATCTACGCATGGACGCCCTGTTAAACTGACCCCATCGGTGAACACATTTCATAATGCCATGCCATGTCACCACAATCATTCACGATGCCTCCGTTGGTAAGTCTTATATGTTTCTTTTTAAAGGAATTTCTAAAATCAGCTCTTGCTCTGAACAGCACCAAAATGCCCCTGAATCATAATCTCAACGTAGATCTTGGCTGAGCAGGATACTACAAGGGGAGGGTGAATGACACCATCTTAAATGGGGGCAGAGGGAGAAGGAAGAGTCAAGAATACTTGACTTTGCGAAAGTGGAATAACACTAACGTTCAGCCACTAAACTTCTCCCTTACAGACACAGGTATCTAGTATGTCGATTTCAGTTTCAATCAGCTAAGGCAACCAGCCAATCACCACCACTGGTGTCTGCTTCTGGTGATTGATTGGGGAAAAATGATTGGTTAAGACAGACAAATCTGAGGAAAGCACTCGGTGAGAGAGCCACAACTGCCAGCTTTCCACACATCCTCTGTCCTCTTCTCCTGTGGATCCTCCTCTTTTTTGTTACTGTTGCTTCAGAAAATGTCCGGGCATGTGCTCCAGTCCTGTTTTTCTTTACACTCCCAATATCCTCCCCGATAAATATGGGTTAACTCCTTGGTAACAGGGTCCTTCTTCCGCTCAAACCACAGTGCCTTGTAGGGATCATAGGGTGTGCCTAAAAGGGAAAGAAGGGAAAGAAAAATGGAATTAGAGGCAAAAATACACTGGCATTCTCCACACATTAAGAAATAGGGGTGACCGGTTCGTTACCATCCTCTGTGGCTTTCATAGCTTCTGCTTCTCTCTTCTTTCTGGAAAGTCTTTGTTTTTCCTCCAGGCGCTGCTTCTCAGCATTTGCTTCATCCCAGCGCCCGTTTTCCATCAGTCTCTGGTCGGGCCGTAATCGGCTGTCTGTAGGGGCAGTGCCAGCTTCCCAGGCATTGAGAGTTAGAGCAAGCTCTGAAAAGTAGTACATGTTTTCTGCATTCTTCCTAAAAGTAAAGGATGAGAAAAAGAGAGGGTAATTCCAGAGGCCAGACCCTAGTTAAAGAGCAACAGCTAAGTACACTGCCAAAAGACTACTTCACCAAGGCTGTACGAAGGCAAAGACTTAGGACCTTGTCAGCTTCCCCTAATTAAGAGACCCAAACTTGACCATTCCCCGGCCCCTCCCCAGCATCTCTCAATTCCATAGTTTTCTGGGCTTGTGTTGCGTTCAGCTGGAATTAGGAAGAATCAAACATTCTACTAAATGAAAAGGCCTTATTCCTGTTTCTTTTGCTTTCTTTTTAACCTCTTCCCAGGATAATCTTGACTATTATTACAAACTGAACATATGAGATGAAGATAGGAGACAAATGGCCTCTGTCTTTATTTCCAAAGTCCTGTATGTTATCTCAGGGACCTTTATATTGCCCCTGGACTTTTAGGCTAAATATTAACAGGTGGTAGGCATTTTCTCCTCTAGCTGCTTCTGAATAGTTTTGCTCTAAATTATAGAAAAATATCTGTCTGAATCATGATCCAAAGGACATTTAGAAAGCATCAAATATTTTTTGGCAGATGTGTTTTGATTAGTTTGAACTTTCTTGGGACAGGGCATGCTACAACTCCACTCATACAGTGACAACCTGCCGGTAATCTCTCCAAAGATTCTCATTCCCCTTGCTCAGTCTCTCACTTAACTAAGCAGGAAGGCAGGCAGCAATGCTGGCAATCCTGCGGAGGCTGAGGTCACAGCAGTATCTGGGCAGCACGCACACTGATACTCACGGTAAAGGATTCCTTTTCCACAGCATGACCCTGCTTTCCTCTGCTTCATGGCCTCTCTGTCGAGCATCACCCCCATTCTCCCCAATGACTGGATGTACTTTGAAACAATCCATTTTCTCATCCCACGTCCCCAGAAGGGCAAAGTGAACTCTTCCTGATGGATCTGTCACTTCCCCTGTCACCTACAAGGATGGAGAGCAGGGCTGTGGAGTTCAGCATGCACTGGGGGTTAGCTTACCTCACTGTTTTGGAAACCAAAGTCCTAGGGTAAATATTGGTTAAATCCTCCTATGACAAACACCATGGAGTCATCCAAATTATTTTGCTATATTTTCCTGAGCTGCTTAAAATAACTGAACCGTGAGTTGGGGGTTTCATCACCATTTTGTTGTATAGGGATTTTTGTTGCAACGATAACATGTAGGAAAAGGAATTGACTGGTACTCAGAATTAAGGTATTTTCTTCTCACTAGAAATCAGAGAGAGCCACGAACAAATTTAAACCCCAACTATTCTTCACTCTTTTGTCGAAATCCGTGGCACAATTCCACTGTGGTGGTAACACATAACTCCTGCTCAAACTTCACAGGGGTGACACTGCCCATGCCGTCTTCCTATAATCCTTTTGTTAGTCCTTCCTGTGTGTTTCCCATTTTTAATCTTTCATTGCTCCTGACTTTTACTTTCATACTTGTTGTCTTTTCCAGAAAAGAAAAGAATTTGGTTTCGTAATGCCATGTTGTTCACTTTCTCTTTTACCTTTCCTATTTTGAATCGCCATGTTTAGGAGATATAGATCTCTCTCTCTATCTACACCAGCCCCAAAGAAGTAGCCTTTCTAAGGGATACACACTGAATGAAAACAATTTAAAATCCAACTTCTCTTACCTTTCTTGCTACATCCCGAGAAAAGTAGCTATAAGGAACAAATTTAAGATTGCACTTGTCTCCTGTCTTGTGATTCACAATGTCAATTTCACCAGACTATCAATGAAAAGAATCAGGGATTAGTTTTCTTAAGACTGGATGACTTGAATATATGCCAAACCCATGCCTCATAATTCTTTGCTTTTCAATCTTAATTCTAGCACTTCCTTGCTTAAGATTCAGGTCTTAGCCAATCCGGAGATGCTGTGGACTCCCTTTGTAACTGTGGTATTCCAGGGTGGGATCAAGACCAAATGACTGTTTTTTTGAATTATGTGTCACGTGTTAGGTGGCATGAATCAACCTTCAGCACACTTATTGATATTCATATAATAATTCACCTTTCCAAACCAATCCCCTACTCGTGCCCTTCATGAACTCTGTGCTTAACTCTGTGTTCTCAAAATTTCAAGGTTACATCCAGTGGGCCTTTCTACACTTTATTAATTTCATTTTCTCCTCTTTTCTATCTCCCGAATCCCAAACCAGCTTAATTCCCACATCTACAGCCTCTCCCTGCTGTTCAGACAGCATTCTGAATTTACTACAACCACTGTCTTAAGAGCAAATTGACAATTAAGTAGATATTATCTTGGTACATCTCTTACACTGGTAAATTTTCTTAAATATTTTTCAACTTATGCATGTTTGTCATATATCTCCAACTATAAAATAACTCTTTGAAGGACAACATCTCATCTGACTTTGTATCCCCAGGACCTAGCACTCTGCCTGGCAATAACTATTTGATGAATAATGAAGGGATGAAGAATGGGAGCCATGTTTATTATTTTTTTGCATCCTTCACAGTGCCTAACACAGTCCTAGTAGTCACTGAATGCATGTTATAACTCGATCATTTGTAAGTAATAATTTGTGGTATAGAAATTCAGGGAGGCTGGGGGTGGGGCTGCTGAGAAAAATTCCTTAGAAGAAACTGATGAACCAGTAACAACTGTCTGTGGCCAGTTTACATGCCCTAAATACTGCACAGGTGGACCTAGGAGGGGTTCCTCTGAACTTCAGACACACTGTGGGCACCTTCGCTCACCTGATCTATCCATAACTTGCCCACGATAATGTTGTGCACTGTTGTGGTAACTTTCTTCCAAGTGTAGTGGTGCCCAGTTGCATGAAAAATACAGTGGATGCTACCTGGAAGCAGAGAGAAATACACAAATTGGGCCAAATATTAGAAAAAGAGCACCATGCCAGCTAGAAATAACAATGGATTGATTTTCTTCTATGGATATTTATTACTTTTAAAAAGAAAACAATAAATCAAAAAGAATTTATAACCTTCTTAAATGCTGGAAGTGGAAGCAATGATTGAATTTTTCACTTGATTTTTAAATGTGAATACCATATAACTGAGGACAAATGCTGACAACTGATACAGCTTAGCTAGGAAAGCAATATTCTGCAGTTGTAGAAATACAAATGAAAGCAAATACTCCAATGTTTTTACTAACTGTGCCTGCCATTCCAGCTGCAAAATTTACAGAGAGGTCGAATCTGCCCCAGCGTGAGAAAATACAATTGCACTGTGGAAAGGAGCACACACTGGTAGTCAGCACTGGGGGCCAGGCCCTATTGTTAGTAACTAGCTGTGTGACATTAAGCAAAGCACTTATCTAGAGCCTTAATAGTAAAAAGGAGTAGTGGATAGAGCAGAGGCTTCGGAATCAGACAGAATCAGATTTGATCCTGGCTCCACCACTCATTAGATGTGTGATCTGTGTTGTATAATAATTTGTCTGGTCTTTGTCCACGGTTCCTGGGGAGACACCTTTAAATCCCTGAAATTTCCCAAGTGATAGCAGAGTCTTTGTCATTCATGGGGGCCCTGACAGTTTATCCCAATGAGGTGACACGATGGGCCCCTAGATAGTTTATGCTAATGAGATGACTCAGGATGAAGGCAGGCCAGAAAGACCAACCATGTAATTAGAGAGCTGGGGCTTTGAGTCACCTCATAACAGCTGGACTCCCGGCCTCCTGGGAATGATATTCCCCTTCCCACAGGGACGGAAGGAGGCCTGGATATTGAGTTCAGTCATGCAGCCAATGATTCAATCAATCATGCCTACATAATGAAACCCCAATAAAACCCCTGGACAATGAAGTTTGGTGGGCTTTCTGGCTAGTGAACACATTAATGTGCCAGGAGGGTGATGTGCCCTGATTCCCTGGGGACAGGGCATGGAAGCTCTAAGTTCAGGACCCTCCCAGACCTTGCTCTATGTGTCTCTTCATTTGGCTCGTCCTGATTCATACCCTTTATAATAAAACTTTAATAACGAATACAACACTTTCCTGAGTTCCAAGTCATTCTAGTGATTTACTGAACCCGAAGGAGTTGTGGGAACCCCTGAATTTAGACCCAGTTGGTCAGATGTGCGGGTGGCATGGGGACCTCCAAATCTGTGGCTGGCATCTGAAGTGAGGGCAGACTTGCTGGGGACCATGCTCTTAATTTCTGGGGTCTGTGTGAATCTGGATGGTTAGTGTCAGAATTGCATAACAGTACTACACCCTAGAGATGTTTTTAACTAGGCCTCATCTGTAAACTTGGAGTAACGACATCTTGTACAGTAAAAATGTTTATTTGCCCAGTAAAATGCTTGAAATATAAGAGGTACTAAATAGATACAGTCTTCTCCTGTTCCTGTGAGTTAATCTCAAATGAAAACCAAACGAAAATCAGTGGTTTGAGCAGATGTGACTGGAGATTCAAAATAATCAAAAATTTTAAAAATATATATTAAATAATGTAGTCAACTCCAGTAACAGTGTAACTCTAAGCTCCCTTTGTAACCACTAATGTAAAGAACACTGATGTGGCTTAGGTATGTCTTTCCTGTACAAAAGATGAAAGCAGCCCTGGTAGCCACAGCAGCAGTGATGTTGATGACAATGACATTAACAATAATATAGCAACTCTGCTGAGAGCACTTCCCAGGTACCAGGCCCTGTGCTGTATCCTCCTCATGTATTATCTCCTATAATCTTTACAACCATCTTCAAATATTTGCTCTACCTAAATATATCCTAAATCTCTTGCTCAATAACTCCTCTACCAGCACTCAGTCTAAGCCACCAGCATCTCTTGCCTGAACCTCTGTAACAACTACTTTTTGGTGTTCCAGGTTCCTCTTTTGCCCTGTAAAGTCTCTAGTCAAAACGACGTTTAAAACATATCATATCAACTTACCATACTGTCACATCTCTCAATTATTGCCCACTGCGATTAGAATTAAACTCAACTCCTTTCCCTGGTTGGCAAGAGCCTATGAGAGCTGGCCTCCACCAACCCCTCTGATCTCAGCCACTACTTCCTTCCTTGCTCACTCTGAACCAGCTGCTGGAGCCTGGTTTTTTCTCAAGCATGCCATGCTTGCTCCCCCTACAAGGCCTTTACCTTTGCGGTTCTCTCTGACTGGAACATTCTCTCCAAATCATCTTTTGGTTGGTTTCTTTTGGTTATTTAGGTCTCCACTCAAATGTAACCTTTTCAGAGAGAATTTCCTGACTACTCTATCCAAGAAACCACTCACACTCATTTCTCCACCATTAACCCCGATCTCTACTTACTCAATTTTCTTCATAGAATTACCACTATATAAAATTATTAATATGCTTGTTTACTTTTCTGTCTACTTAAGAAAAGAATGCAAGCTAAATGAGGGCAAAGTGGCATTTTTCACCATTGTACGCATAGCACCTAGAATTGTTTCTGGCATCTAGTGGGCACTCAAATATCTGTTGATAGCTCAGATGCAGGCACTATCATCCCCTATTGCTGCTGGAGCCAACTGCCACAAACTTTGTGACTTAAAACAACACAATTTATTCTCTTACAGTTCTGGAGTTAGAAGTCTAAAATCAAGGTGTCAGAAGGGCTATGTCCTTCTGAAGGCTTTAGGACAGAATCCATTTTCTTGCCTTTTCCAGCTACTAGAGGCCACCTGCATTCTTTGGCTTATGGTCCCTTCCTAGGATCACTTAAACTTCTTGCTTCTGTTGTCAATGACTCTGATCCTCCAGCCTCCCTCTTACAGAAACCCTTGAGATTATATTTGGCCCACAGAATAAGCCAGGATTATCTCCCCATCTTGAGATCCTTAACTTAACCACACCTATGAAGTTCTTTTCACTATGTAAAGTGACATATTCACAGGTCCCAGGGAATAGGATGTGGATGTATTTTGGGGAATGGGGGCATTATTCAGTGTACCACATCCCCATTTTACCAATGAAGACTCTGAGCTCGGAGAAGTGAAGGAATTTGCCCAAGGTTACACAGCCAGTGAGTGCAAGAGCTGCACCTCAAAATAACATCAGAACATCCATCTGTACAGCCCAACACCATACCTCTGTATCCCATCCTGATCATGAGCCTGCTGCTCTGCACAGTGTCCCTTCCAGCTCACAGGGATACTGGGAGAACAACACCCTATGACTGCCTTTCTTAATATAATGTTTATGTCTTGAAAACTTGACAATAAGCTAAAGGTCTAAAAACTGAGCCATTTAAAACATACACAGGGAAAGAGAGCCACTTCCAGAATGGTGGAGTAAGGACTTCCATATATCTACTCTTCAATAAAAGCAACAAGAACACACTAGCAAAAATTATCAGAGTCGACTTTTTCAGAACTCTGGAAATTAACCAAACGCTTACAATAATCCAAGAAGCATTTATTCAAGAAAAATGGCTGAATCCGATCTCCCTCTCCCTAGCTCAGCAGTAGCCTCACAAGATGGTAGCCATGAAAACCAGCCAGCAACCTCGCAAACACTGGAGGGAGCAGAACAGTATGAAGCTCCCCCAAAGCCTCATCTCCAAAGAATTGTCATTATCTGACCTATCTGGTGTTCCCTGTAAACTCCCACTCCCGCAGGACCTGACTCAGCACCTGCTCACCTCCAACAGCCTTTGCCCTGGGGTGATCATCAAAACAATCAGTGGCAATTGTTTAACCCAGAAGCTGCCTGATGCAGTGATAGCAGTTGGAGCAACTGAAGAAATAATGGCCAAAAATACTCCAAACTTGATGAAAACCACTAATCTGCACATCCAAGAAGCTCAATGAACTAGGATAAACTCAAAGACCACCACACGGAAACCCATCATAATCAAACAATTGAAAGACAAAGATAAAGAGAGAAGCCTGAAAGCAGTGAAAGAGAAGTTGTGCATCATATAAATGGTCCTCAATAAGTTTATCAGAAACCACAGAGGACAGAAGGCAGTGGGATGACATATTCAAAATGCTGAAAGAAAAAGACTGTCAAGTCAAGAATTCTACATCCAGTAAAACTATCCTTTATAAACAAAGGAGAACTTAAGACATTCCTAAATAAACAAAAACTGAAAGACTTCATGGATAGCACATCTGCCCTTCAAGAAATAGGAAAGGAATTCCTTCAGGCTGAAATGAAAGGAGACTGGACAGTAACTTAAATCTACAGTAAGAAATAAGGAGACAGTGGAGGTGACTGCAGCTAAGCTATGTAAAAGACAACATAAATGTAGTTTTGCTTGCAAGTTTTTTTCTCCTATATGATTTAAAAGACAACTATAAGAAGCAACAGTTAAAAAACTATGTTGATGGGATTATAATGTATAAAAATACAATTTGTCAGGGCCAGCCCAGTGGCGCAGCAGTTAAGTTCGCACATTCCACTTCAGCAGCCCAGGGTTTGCCGATTCGGATCCTGGGTGCTGATCTACACACCGCACATCAAGCCATGCTGCGGCAGGAGTCCCACATATAAAGCAGAGGAAGATGGGCATGGATGTTAGCTCAGGGCTAGTCTTCCTCAGCAAAAAAGAAGAGGATCGGCAGCAGATATTAGCTCAAGGTTAATCTTCCTCAAAGAAAAAAAAATTGTATGAAAATAAAAGCACAAAGGAAGGAAAGGTAACAGATCTGATAGTGCAAAGTTTTTGTATACTATTAAAATTAAGTTGATATTAATCTGATCTAGATTATTAGAAGATGTTAATTGTAATACCCAGGGTAACCACTACAAAAATGCCTTTAAAATATAGTAAAAGGGAATTAAAATGGTAAACTAGAAAAATACCTATTTAACACAAAAGAAGGAACTAATGGAGGAATACAGGGAAAAAAAGACATAACATATACAGAAAAAAAAAAAACCAAAATGGCAAATGTAAATCCTACCTAATCAGTAATAAATATAAATGGATTAATCATTCTTTTTTTTTTTTTAAAAGATTGGCAACAGTTGTTAGCTCAGGTGCCAATCTTCTTTTTTTTTTTTCTGCTTTTTCTCTCCAAATCCCCCTAATATATAGTTGTACATTTTAGTTGTGGGTCCTTCTAGTTGTGCCACATGGGACGCCACCTCAATGTGGCCTGATGAGTGGTGCCATGTCTGCGCCCAGGATCTGAACCGGTGAAACCCTGGGCTGCTGAAGTGGAGCGCGTGAACTTAACCACTCAGCCACGGGGCCGGCCCCTGGATTAATCATCCTAGTCAAAAAATAGAAACTGGAAGAATGGATAAAATATATAAGCAGAAAGTTTAGTCAAAAGTGCAAATTCAAGGTCCACAGGGCCCAGTAGTGTCACGGACAAGAGATCAATAGGCTGAATGGTTGTTTCATTCATATCCAAAATTGTGATTCTTCTTGAGTTAGAGAACTCCAAAACTATGAAATAATACTCTTATTTAAATGTCTTTCTTTAAACTTCAAGGCTAACACCTAGTTCCAATACTCTGGGAGTTGAGGAGTAAATTCACATTCATCCTTTACCATAGTCTTCATCATTTTTCAAACTCCAATTATATTTTCTAGAAGCTTTCTTCTTTCCAGATTGCAAGAATTCTAACCTTTTTAGTGTATTTTACAGGGAGACAGACTCCCGGCCACCACCTCAAAAAACCATCTATCTGTCTACTCGTTCTCAACCCTGTCCACATGTCTTTTTTCAGTAACATCTATTGGCTTAACAAGTTACCCTCTGAGAGCTGAGTGCCACTGCAAATGTGAAAATTTCACTGCATGATTCTTCTTCCAAGTTACTGATCCAAAAATATTAAATTCAGCCATCTCCAGGGCCAATGTCTGGAAATCCCAATTTTTATACTTCTATATTCCATTTCCTGTCACTAAGTCAACTCTTTGTTTAATCTCCCTGTGAAGGCTGGGATCTGTTTTCTTCACTTACACTTCCCAAGCACCCAGAACACACCTAGTCCATGGCAGGTACTTAGTATCTAACATACGGAGGCACTTAACACAGCACATCCTGGTGACCCGACTCCTAAACAATCACAGGAATGGAATCCTATCAAAGATATTTTTTAACTCCAAAAAATTAGATCCCCCACTTATATCATGTTCAAATAGTTATTCACCCCTCAAAGAATTATAGATACAAATATAAAATTCTACATAGATACAGAATTTAATCCTTCTAGTCGAAGTATAGAGAAAATGTACAGCACATCATTGTTGAGTTAGGTTTATCGCTATTTTTTAAATGTATACAACTCTCCTTAGAATTAAATATAATCCATCCCTTTAGAGATCCCCAGGGGTCCCCTGAAACTCTTCCCCATGGGTGAAAGTCGTCGGGCAGTATGACCACTGACATCCCAGTTCTGCAGATGAGGTGTGGACATCCCAGGCAACTACTACTCAACCTAATATTTCTAAAATTATTTGCTTCAAAGACAGTTAAGTAATTAGGACGTTTTTAAAGGTCCTCAGTAAAGATCGAGACCAAAATCACCTAGTCTTCTCTTCATTTAAGTGATAGCGTTAACACTCCAGTTTCTCTTAATACATTACAAACATTCTTGATTTTTGGGGGGCTAATTTTTAGTTTGTACTATACTTGCTACATTTGGTGTTCCTGAGAAAAAGGAGAATTTATTAAAGAAGAAGACTATACTGCAATAACCAAGCACTGCAGCTAGGCCTCATGAAAGACTAGAAGCAGGAAATGGAAGCCATCAGGAGCTCAGGCAGCTCCTGTCTGCCCTGTCTCTAGGGAGGTACTTGGTTTCTCTCTCTCCACTTTGTTTCTTTTGCTGTAGACCAGCATTCACTCTTCAGTACATACATGGTCAAATGTGGCTGCTCTTGTTCAAAAGAGCATCAAGAATCTCTAATCCATGAATAATCTCATTTTCCCTAAAGTATAGACCTTCCAACACTGCATATTAGGATTTTATTCCCAGGGGTGATCTTTTGATCATGGTGCAAAATTAACTTGTAATCCAGTAAGATCTTTTAAAATAAAGTTTCATCTTACCTGGAGTTCAGCCATTACATAAATGATACCTAACCCATCGGGTAGAGGAAGAGAGGAGGGGAAGGAGAGGAGAAGGGGGAGGGGCTAGCTGAGAAACCTGATCTTACAGTCAGGAGAGTTCTGATTTATACAGAGAACCTGATTGCTAGGATAACAGGGGAAACACCAGTTAAGAGATAAAGTTTAAAAAATGCATGCTAGAATTTATATTCTAAAATAGTACTTAATGACGCATTAAATATAGCTAAGAACACAAAGAATTTATGGCTGGGTGGGTCCTTAAAGAGTCTTGTGCCTCCTCACTCATTCGATAGCTGAGAATTAAACGACCTGCACAGAGCTAACTAGTAATGTTCAGAGCCCAAATCAGACCTCCAATCTCCTGACTCCTACACCAGTGACCTCCTCTATCATGCCAGAAAATCTTTCACTCCTGGAGCACTAATTCTTACAAAGATGGTGGCCTTACCGAGGGGCATAATGGAGAGGTATTTGCCTCGAAACTTGCTGGTGATTTTGATTTCCTGACGCAATGTCCAGCCATTTTTGGACTCAGCATGGTGCGCGGCAGCAGGGGGATGATGACTCACCTTGAAGAAATCAGTGGTTCAAATTAAAAAGGAGGAAAGAAGAAGGGAAAGATACTGCCTATTTCTTGGTGATAAACACCCAAAATTCACAGGACATATTTACACCCACAACAGTACAGCCTCCAGTGTTGCAGCCCTGAAGGAAAAGATGGCAGTCTGGGATGACAGGGACTGGAATTTCTGCAAATGTGACACCCAGGAGGATCAACCAAGAAATCATCCCTTTCTTCAAAAAGGAAACACATCACAGTCCCGAAGCTCCCTTACCTGCTCACAGAGGGATCGGTACCCATTCTCCTCTAATCGGTCCAGCTCAAAGGTCTCCCCAAGGAGTGGGTTGAATGGCTTGCTGGTACGGAAGACAGTAGTGGAATAGGAGGACACGGTGAAAGCTGCAACATAACAGAGCTGTTCTAGAGAGTTCTCACATTTTGCAGCTCGGTCTAACAGCTCATGGTATTCCAGATCTTCAGTAAGGCGCTGAAGCATGGATAAGGGCTCATTAAAGTTCACCTGTCAGGAAAAGAACAGATTTAAAAACTTGGCCCACACATCTATAAGAGACAGTTTAATTTTTCTGCAGGTGGAGAACCATATCGAGATGATAAAGCAAATCACTGGAAGAGAAGAGGCCTTTTGCTCAGTAGAGCAGCTCTAAGATCTGACGTGAAAGCAACTCCTTCTCTCTGGTCAACCGTTCACGTAAGTGAGTAGCAGAAATCACCATTTTCATTTATTTCAAAAACTGTAAGCTCTTTGGGATGGGAACCGTGCCTCTTCTGTTCACTGCTGCATATCTAAGAACCATCAGTGCCCAGCCTAGAGGAGACTGTCATTGAATAGATACGGAATGAATGAATAAAAGAGGAAATGTATTTTAGCACAAGCATACCCAGAGAGGAAGCTAACTACTTAACATTCTTGAGGGAGGAAAGAAGGGATAGTAAGTGATAAGTACAGGCCCATCTGGACTAGTGAAAAAGACACATTACACAAGTTAGCTTCCACTCCTGGACCAGACGAGTGCTAAGCATCAGTTCAGTTCTGCATCAGGCCAGGATGTTGATGTCTTCCTGAGGCTGGACAGTTGTGCTTCTGGAGCTGGAGTGCTGGTGATGGGGCTGAGAAGGGGCTGTGAGTGTTTCTACCTTTCTAGTTTTAGAGCCAACTGACGGTACTCAACTGCAGGATGAAGTGTGTATGTGTGTGGGCATGTGTGCATTCTGTCGGGGAGAAGTTGTCCAGTCATTTGTGTATGCAGTTATTCATTCCACAAACATTTACGGAGCCCTCATGTGTCCCAGACCCTATATTGCCCACTGGGTGTAGAGAAGAGAACACAAGAGATACTGTCTCCTGTCCCCACCCTCCCTCTGAAAAAGAAAATGTTAGCTTCTAAGCTGACTGTTTGGAATTCAAGATGACTTTACTACTTAAAAAATTACTCTAAGAACAGATTAGTGGTTACCAGGGGAAAGGGTGGTTGGGAGGATGGGCACAAGGGGTGAAGTGGTGCACCTGTAATATGACTGACAAATAATAATGTACAACTGAAATTTCACAAGGTTGTAAACTATCATAACCTCAATAAAAAATGAAATAGAAAAAAACATGAAAAAAAAATACTCTAAGAAGAGGTTAGGTTCCCAGGCTAGCCCATAAAGCTTATTTAATCAGCAGTATAGCTCAACAAGCCTGAATATCACTAGTGTGAGTTCTGAGTCCAGAGAATAGAGGAAGGAAGGAAAAAACTGCCTTTCTTTTGAATGGAGATAGCCTAAAGCAAAATTTCAGTTAAAAAAAACAAACAAAAACACTTTTCTTTCCTATGGTCCCACCTCTTTTTCTGCATTTTGTCCAACCTCCTACCCACCAATCTCTGAGCCACATACTACTCTAATATTTACTGTCCTCCCAATTATGAAATACCTTATAATTTTCACTATGACAAACCTTGAAAACAACGTATAAAGGAAAAAATTTACTTGAAATGCCATCACCCAAAGATAACCATTATTTCATGTTTCTTTCTATGCATTTATACATTTCTAAAAATAATATACAAGAGAATGCTTTTTCTCTGAGAAATATACCAAGCATTTCTCTGTGGAAATTTCCCAATGAACGAAGACCACAGGACCAACATCAGAACACTCCTACCCCATCTCAACTGAAAAAGTGTGCCACACTCCAAAACCATCTTCTCGACACTGAGAGAAAAGCAGCATGGTAAGAAAAATGCACACTGAGGGGCAACAGGCTGATAAAACTTGAACCCTCAAGAGTCTTTTTAAAGAGGGTGCTTATTAACTATGCCAATAACATCTCTCACTGGCAGAATTTCAGGCAATGTGAAGTAACACTTCCGTACATTGTGAGGAACACTGGGAACGGGCAGTGCCCTCCACGGGTGGCTACAAGATGTGTCAGCACTGCCTGGGACTAGAACCAGTGCATCCTGAAGCTATCACTACTTTTCATACACACAGAGCCCTGGGCCACAACAACTGATCCAGGGACCATAGTTTCTCTGAAAGTGCCAAGCTTTTCATATTGGTTATTTTATCAGAGACCTAATAGGGAAACAAATAAATCTGAGAATTTAAAGTGGAAGGAAGCAGGGAATTAGTTATACAGCTGACAGAGAGTTGGGCAGCCAAAAAAGACAACCTAGAGATTAGCAACAGCAGGTGGCCATAACCACTGGTAGGCTGGAGGGACAAAGGGAAGGAGGGGCATTAATGCCGCCCCGAGGCCAGAGGTTTCTGGCAGAAGCTAAAACCTCAGGGGGGCCTGTCCAGTGAAAACTTGAGCCACACAGCTGCTGCCAAAGCACTGCCCGAGAGAACACAGGGTAGGGAGGAGGTACCCTGGGGTCTCTCCCTTCCTCCCTGCTCCAAACTCCTACTGGTACGTTGCACTGGTGGAGCCCGACCAGATGCCAGCAGACACGGAAGCCTGAGGAAGACAGCCTAGAGGGATCAGTCCTCCTGTGACATGACACAGAGCAGGGGAAGGGCAAAGACTAGATCTGCACGCAAACAGGTACAGGGTTGCACATTCCTAGCGGCCATGTCAACAAGGAACTAATGGTAAAGGAGGAGGGAGAGGTCACCTTGACTCAGAAGCTATTTTTAAGCAGGAACTGCATTTCTGAGGCTGCAATGACCAGCCTTTCCAGCCCGCCTTCCCACCACTTCCTTCAAGGCCCCAGGCAAGTGGGGCTTCTTTTTAGGCTCCCAGTGCGTCAATTATTTTGTTTCTCCAGTGTGCTTATTCATGTTCTCGTCTTGTCTTGAGGTCAACATTTTTCTAACAAAAATACTACATATTTACATATAAATCTCTGTTTGCCAAGACCCAGTTAATTAATGACTTCAATGTTTGCTGAATGGTATATAAGTGCCAGACACTGGCTAAGCATCAAGGATATAAAGACCAACAAGACAGTCTCTACCCATGAGGAACGTAGTCTGTGGTGAGGCCGAAACCACACAATGGTCCATAAGCCCCAAGAGGGTAAGAGAATGCTTTCTTTACGTCTGTAAGCAAGCCAAGTACCTGGCTGTGGGCAGAATCTGTAGCCATGCCCCACTTTCCATCTTTTCCTTCTTCTACAAGTAGTAGAACCGCAAATTTTTAACTAGGCCATGCCACCCAGAATGGAAGTCTTCATTTCCACCCTCTTCTCCAGCTAGCTGTGGACATATAACTAAGTTCTGGGTATACGGATTGAAGCGAAAACGGTTTATGCAATTTCCAGGAAGTACTCTTAAAAGATAGAGAGTATGCCCTTCTCTTTCCTTCTTCCTGCCAACTGGAACGAAATTATGGGCCAAGCTGGAGCAGCCACTTTAGACCTAGGAATTGAGACCACAGGCAGTAGAGACTTAGGCTAGAAAGTAGCCTGGTCCTGACACTGTGGAGAACCATACCAGCCCTGGGCCACCTACTTCTGGACTTTAGCATGAGAATGAGTTAAGCTAACATTTGTTTAAGGCAGGGTTGGCCAGCTTTTTCCGTAAAAGGCTAGATAGTAAATATGTAGGCTTTGAGGGCCATCTGGCCTCGTCACAACTACTCAACACTGCTCATGTAGGATGAAAGTAGCCACAGACAACAGATAAATGAATGAGTGTCACTGCGTTCCAATAAAACTTTACAGACACTACCTCTAAATTTCATATAATTTTCATGTCACAAAATATTATCCTCTTTTCATTTTTTTCAACTATTTAAAAATATAGAAACTACTCTTAGTGTGTGGGCTGCACAGACAGTACCCAGTTTTGGCCCGAGGCCCACAGTTTGCTGACCTCTGGTTTAAACCAATATATTCTGGATTTGTGTCTTTACATTGAACCTATACCTGATACACTGCTACCACACCAGGGAGACAGTAGGCACTCAGTAAATGCTTGTGCAATGAACGAGCAAGTGCCATCCACTGCCCCGACATAAACAATGTTCTGGAACACAGGGGAGAGAGAGAGATCTCACCGTGACTGGACGCACGGGTGAAGGTGTGCTGAAAGAGATAGTACTATAGCTGAATCCTGAAGAAAAGAGTATTAGCCATGACAAAGAAAAGTGGCAAGGGTAGGTGGGGAGTTGATGAAAGTTCAGGCAGAAGGAGCAGTGTGTGCAAACGCCCTGAAGGAAAAGACAACAAGATCCCTCTGAGCACCGGAAGGTAACTCCCAATGACTAGAACCCGGATGTGCGTGGGCAGAGCCTTTTCCACGGGGAGGAAGTATCAAGCCCACTAAAGGATGTGGACTACCTTCAAAGCAGTAAGGATCGAGTAAAGAATTTTAAGCTGGGCAGTGGCATGTCTACATTCTCAATTTTAAAAAGATCACTTTGGACAACAGTAGGGACAAACTGGAAGAGGGTGCGACTGGAGGCCAGGAGGTCAGCCCCAACGCTATCTTCTCCATGGTGATGGCCCTCATCTTCCTGGTGGGGAAGAAGTGCTTTTGCTTCTGTGCTCCCCAAACCTTCGTATCTATAGGACTTCCCATAACACTACCACAGAAAACATTTTCTATCTGTTCTCATGTCCGTCTCCTTTAAACTACATGCTTTTTGAAAACAGAAATTATATTGTATTTGAATGCCCATAGCACATCTAGCATAGGAATTTGCTCATAAATAACTGTTATTAACAAGTGCATTTGATTCTAGGTGATCTGGAAACATACCAGATCCACAGACAAAATTAAAGCAGCTAATTTTAAGGGATAATTTATGACTCTGAGGGTAACAAAGACCATGCCACAAACTGCCACACACGTGGGTGGGGCTGTCATGGCAGCACTGGTCCCACTGAGGCCTGAGAGGGTCCCCTGGCAGCAGCCTGGGCATGCAAGAACCTCACCGGCATGGGGATCTTAGAGAGTTCTTTTCCAATGCAGTTCTTCATGATGCTCCATAAATTGAGGCTATAGTTTGGCTTGTATGGTATTCTAGTTCTCTTTTCCTTCTTGGTCTCTTCCAGCTGATGCTTGTACTAGGAGCAAAAACGAAGCCATTCAATCATCCACAAAGAACAGAAAACCTGGTATTTATAAACTTCCCTTCTCCCATGCTAAAAAAATCAGTATTTTCTGTTTCTCTTAGCGCTGTACAGGCAAATCCCTGGGAATCACATCCAAGTCCCTCACTCCCGATAAGTCTCAAAAAAGAGTCACCTGTTCATCAAGGCTGATGTCACTGCTGGCTCCACTGATGTTGCTGCCAGTACGTCTACACGGATGGGAAGTGGATACGAATTAGAGCAAAGGTCGGAACTTGAATTTGGTCCTTGCCAAGTCTTTACAAAGCAGAATGCTAAGCACACTGCACAAATTTATTAATGAGTGATCGAATGACAACTTTTAGAAGAGAATATGTATGAATTTAAACATCTCTGGAGAACTTGTTCACGGAAAAAAGCTGACAGTTTCCTACTTACTTAAGGAAAAGATTCCAGAACTCAGTAAACATAAACAGCTACGATGCTCTCACTGATACATTTCTAACCTTTCGATGGTCAGATATGTTCATGTTTTCCCAGAGTCAAGGATAACTTACTTATGGCCCAAATTTTCAGGCATGGTGATGATCTCAGGAGCATCAAAAAATTCATTCTCATCATCCTCATCACTCATGTCTCCTTTGCCAGAGCAGCACTGATCTATAAGGAGAAAAGCCTCATTCGTTTACTCTGGCTTTATTTACCAAAACCTGGCCCAGCAGGATCTTGGAAATACTAACCACACACATAGCAACAAATGGTAGAAAGCAGTGAAAAGCCAGAAGAAATAAACAGCCCCAATTCCATTTGATGTGAGTCACTGATTTTGGAGAACGTGGAGTTCTTCTATCAATTGCAGAAAACCACCTGCCCGTATCAGAAGTGGCCACCCAAGAACCGCGCATCTCACCTTTACCGGAACCAGCACTGCCGGGAGTGTTTGCCGGCAGCACCGTGGCCCCTCGGAAGGCTCTCTCCAGGTGATTATGCTGCTTCGCCAGCTGCTCAAGGGTCTCTTCCAGTCGGATGCGCTGGTCTCTTTCATACTGTAGAGACTTCTGCCACTTTTTACTATGGGTCTGGGCTAACATGAGGAAATCTCTGCAGGCCTGTATAGAGAGAGTTAATATGTGTCACATCAACTCAGCTGGTCAGAGATTCCCCTCAGCTGTCTGTAAGCCCCTTAAGTAACCTTATTCTGGGGACTCTAACTGGTAAATTACAAGGAAAGACTTGCCCTGTTATTCCACAGTATCAGGGACAGCCAGCTCTGTGATGCAATCAAAGTCAACCCCAGAAAAAAAAAATTGAATGTGGTTGTCACGGTTCTTTTATATTTTCCTGGTCATGAGGACCAGATAAATGCCAAGTGAACAGTAGGCCCAGACAAAGTATTTGTGGAGACATCATAAAGGGTGGCTATGTGGAGTGCATCAAAAGAAAAAATCTGTGACTGAAAGAAAGCTAAAGAAGAGCACAGGGTAATAAATTCTTTAGTAAACTCAAGTCACCTAAAACTGAGGAATGCAGACACAGGACAGAGAATCTGCACAGAATTACACCAAATATGGGGAAACGATTTGTTTTTATTTTGGTCACTAAGAGAAACAACTGACCTTAAAAATTAGAAGCCTACCTGGGGAATCAAAGAAGTGATCTAGAGACAAAACACAAATCTGATCTTATCAGCCCCTTCACTGGCTCCCCACCAATATTAGGACCAAATCGTAACTACTGGTTATGAACATAAAGGTCCCACCACAGTATGGCCACCCCCTGCCTTGCATCCTCCTCTCCGGGCAGCTGGACCTACCCCTGCACCTACCATGGAGCCACACTGAACTGCTCACCATTTCATGAACACACAGATTTCTTTCAGGCCTGCCTACCACAGCATATGCTGTTCCTTCTACCTAGAATGCCCTCTCCTCCTCCCTCTGTCTACTGGGCCAAGTCCTTTTCATTCTTGAAGACCTATGGCAAATGTTACTCTGTGACACTTCCCCCTCAATCTCATAAGCAGCCAGCCTCTTCTCTACATTTCCATAGCACATTGCACATACTTCTATTTTACACCATTCACAGCAATATCGTGACTGGTTTCCTGTCTCTCCAGATGGATTATGAGCAATGTGAAGACACAGTTTATAGCTTATTCATGTATGTATCTCCAGTTCCTAACTTAGTTGCTTTATACATAGTAGAAGCCTGATAAAGTTTGCTTAATAAATAAATGAAGGAAGAAAGCAATGAAACTTAAAAGTCTATGCCGTGCCATAGAGAAACTAAAAGGTAAACAGAATATCTACTCCCATGGCCTCAACCTTTGCCTATAGGCTAATTACTAAATCGGTAATTCTAGCTCTGCACTCATGGAGCTTCAGGCCAGAATATCCAATTGCCTATTCAATGGCTCAAAGCAATCTCAAAATCAGTGGGTCCCAAATTGAACTACGTTCTCTTTCTGACTCTGCTTCTCCCTTTGGTGTTCCCCAGCCCAAGAACAGACGCAGGGCCCTTCTACCTGGCCAAACCAGAAAAATAAGAGACATTCCCGATTCTTAGTTTGTCTTCCCTCCCCACATCCAATTATCAAGTCCTTAATAATATAATACATAATATATTATTATCCATAATATATAATTAATATAGAATATTCTTCCTTAATAGTTCTGGAATCTGTGCACATCTTTTCATCGTCCATACTCAGAGGCAGTACGGAGTACAGACTGTGGAGTTGGATTGTTGGGGCTCAAATCACAGCTCCATCTCACTATCTAGCTATGGAATTTTCAGCAAGTTATTTAATCCCTCTGTGCTTCCTCTTCCTCATCTGTAAACAAAGAATAACTATGGTAACAACCTCAAGAATTGTTGCTTTACATGTAAAGCACTCAGAACCCTATCGGGCTTACAGTAAGCACTCAATAAGGTGTTAGCTATTATCGTTAAGCCTGCATCAATCAGTCTTATCCTCTTCTAATCCACTATTACCAAGCCCATTTAATATGATCTGCACCCCTCTCCCACACTTAATTCCTCTACAGCCTCATCTCTAGCTCCTTCTTTGCTAATAGTTAATTACCAGCAGTGCCCAGACCTTGGGAGAGAGGGAGAGATCCGCATATACCATACCTCTAACTGGATCAACAATTCGCCCTCACTTCCTTTTAATAATATTGATCATAACTAAAATTCAGTGAGACAATTGTATGTCAGGCACTTTGCCAAACACTTTGCATCAATTATCTAATAAAAGCCTTTCAACAATCCTGTGAGCAGCTACTAGTATCATCACCATTTACGGAAAAGGAACTGAGGTCACCAAGGAAGCAGGTAGTCCCAGATATACAGACATAGTTATACAGATAATTAACCGAGGCAGGTGGACCCCAGGGCCCCAAGCTCTATATTGCCCTTTTTCATAGGAAGACTCTCTCTGGTCTTTCAGAACTTAGTTCAAGTGTCACCTTCTCTAAGCCTCCCAGTCTGAGCTAAACACTTGCAATGTACTGTGGCACAACAGCCTGTGCTCATTCTGTCACGGCACTTAGCACACTCCATAGCGATCTGTTACTTCTCTGTCCCCTGACTGGAGAGTAATCTCCCTGAGGGCAGGGACCACACTTGAATTGTTTTACATTCCTTAGCACAGTGTCTAGAACACAGATGGTCTCAATAGATGTTTGCTGCACTGGCAAACGGATCCACTGACAAGGTCAAATTCACACCCCTGTTTAGATTACTTTGGTAGTAAAGGCTATGTCCTAAGCAACCGAGAAATTGAGTGAAATGTATCCTTCCTTTGATATAACTTTGCCCGTTTAGAGATGTGATGCGCTAGCATGTTAATTTTCAAGATGCGTATCACACCTAAGGCCTTGCCATCATCACCTCAATGGTACAAACGAAACAACACAGGGATAAAAAATACATTTCAAGCAATAAGAGGTTATGAAAGGGGCACAGGCAGTAGACCAAGGCAGAAGAGAATGAGAAAACAGAACTCATCTCCGAGTGCCAAGGGATCACTCCCTCTGACACAAACTCTGGACACTTAGAACTTGGGGACGAAGAACTGCCCCGAGGAACAAAGATGAGCATATTTTCAAGAGAAAAGTCTAAACCCAAGTTTCAATTTTATGAGAAGTTTTAAATCAAGAGGTGTTTTATTTAACACATTTTTCTCATTAGAGCAGGAAAAAAATTGTCATAGAGCAGGGTGTTCACCTGACATGGATAAAAGGGAACATTCACTATCAGCAGACCACTGTGTCCTGAGTTGTTCTACATAAAAAGTATATTTAAAGGCCAGCCCAGTAGCTGAGTGGTTAATTCACGCACTCCACTTCGCCAGCCCAGGACTTCGCCAGTTTGGATCCTGGGCACGGACCTAGCACCACTCATCAAGCGATGCTGAGGCAGCGGCCCACACAGCAGAGCCAGAAGGACCTACAACTAGAATATACAACTATGTACTGGAGTGCTTTGGGGGGAAGAAGAAGGAAAAAAAAAGATTAGCAACAGATATTAGCTCAGGTACCAATCTTATAAAATGAAAAAAATAATTAAACAATAATTAAAAAAACATATATACTACTGATTAATCGACCTGTATGATTTATGAGGTTTTCCTTATCTCAAGAGAACCAGAAAAACAAGCACATGGTCACTAAGAAGTGAGACAGTTTGGAAAAAGAGCACATGACTAGATATCAGAAACACAAGCATCAGTGCTGACTTGCAGAATGGTCCCGGGAGACAGCTGATCTTCTTGCAGTCCTTAAGAGGACAAAATACTTTGTCTCTTGTACCTTGTGTGAAGCCTGCCCTGGTTGCCTAGTGGTTAAGATTCAGCTCTCTCACTGTCACAGCCCAGGTTCGCTTCCCAGCGCAGGGAACCACACCACCCGTCTGTCAGTTGTCATACTGTGGCGGCTGCAAGGTGCTCTGATACTGAAAGCATATTGATATTGATTTCAAATATCAGTAGGGTCACCCAGTTCTGGAAAAAAGGCCATGAAAACCCTGTGAACAGCAGCAGGGCACTGTCTTATAGAGCACCAGAAGGTGAGAGGATGGCGCGAAAAGACCAGACAGATTCCACTCTGCTGTACACAGGGTCACTAGGAGTCGGAATCCCCTCCGTGGCACTAACACAAAACCTTGTGTGAATCAGAGCACTGAAGAAAGAGTACAACACTTCAGAAAATGATGTGAAAAGAAGGCTATCACAACTTTCTATTAAGTAACAAGGAAGTTTTGAATGAGAAAAACCAATTTTCCCTTGGTCACAGGAAAAGACCTTTGATCCCCAAGCAGCCAAGTGAACGAAACTAGTTCTAAGCAGACATCTTATTATCACTCCCTAAACAAGGGAAAATCTGGCCCCAGAGAAGTAATTTCATCCCATTGAATTAGACAGGAGAAAAACCCTGCATAAGCCTTTTTTCAGAGCACTCTTGTCACTTGCCTTGTGAAACATCCTCTAGTGTTCTTAGGTGGAAGCTAACTAAAACAACCTGCCAGGTGAGAATCAGTCACCAGTAGAAGAAAACCAGCATTGTTTAAAGCACGTGTTCATTTCATACGTATCACCCAGTATCTGAAATACATCAGTAATGCCACTGGTGCCTTGGGCTTACCTACAGCCTTGTACCCACACAGCTGAAGTATGCCACAAACCAAAAACAGCCACCTGAGGTAGGAGGCAGAAGCACTGGCCCCTTCTTTTTAAAAGAAAAATGCCCATAACTGAGTATTTTGTCTTATCACCCAGAATCACCTCTGAAATCAAGAACTAAAGACAGGAAGAACTAGTATTATAAGGTTCTAACTAGTACTTGATCCAGCCCCACTTACCATACTGTAGGCTAGAATGCACTAGCAAAGCAGGGGTAAGACTCCGATTTAAAGCTCAAAGATCATGACAGTGGAAAGGACCCACGGAGACCTTCTAGTTCCAACAGATAAAGTTATTTATATATATATAAAATAAATAAATAAAACCACAACCCAGAGAGTTTAAGGGACGCAATTAACATCACTAACAGATGTCCTGCTGATTGCAGAAGACGCAGGGCTGAACTCTGGACCCCCAACTCATTCCCAAGCTGGAGCAGTGTCCTCCTGACCACTTGAGCAGGGCATGAAAGTCATTCCATCTGTGCAGCCTGTTCTATTTCATGTAACAACGTAACTTAAATCTCTTGAGCAGTGAAGCAGGACCTAATGTTCTGTGCTTTATCAATTACAGTTTTCCAGCATTTGGGGAGAATTACATTTTGAAGAGGGAAAAGAACCAAAAAGCAACTTGGACACCATCTGCACTTACATTGATCATGGCATTGGATGTTATCCGAAAGAGCGTGGCCCGTTCGTTGACCTGTTTGATCTTCTCGTTGCTCTCAGCAGGCAACCTCAGGGACTCCAGCTCACTGAGGGAGCGCTGCAGCGCTGTGCCGTGCTTGGCTATCAGGTCGTTGCACGTGCTCAGGTCCTCCACTTTGCTGGAAAGGGTCCGGAGGGTATTCTGCAGCTCAGTCTTGTCAGTTTGTGAGACAGATTCTTCATCTCCTGACTCATCTACAGGGGTGAAAAGGTGAGTTATATGCCTCTAGGCCCAGGACCGAGAATCGGAACCCAAGTGCCTCTGCTCACAGCCAAAACAACACTCCTCACGCTGCGCACTCTGACGGAGAGCTTGCCATCACCAGAGGATTTGTCTACAGTGTGGTCCACGGCCCACCTGTATCATAACAACCTGGGGTGGTGGTTCTTCTGTTTTTTTTTCCTGAGGCATACAATAATAAGCATTTCTTTTGCTCATGATTTTTTTCCTTCCAGTTTTATTGAGCTATAATTGACATACAGCACTGTGTAAGTTTAAGGTGTAGAGGATAGCGACTTTACTTACACATATTGTGAAATGACTACCACAGTAAGTTTAGTTAACATCCATCATCTCATATAGATACAAAAAAAACCCACATTCTTCCCTTGTGATGAGAACTTTTACAATCTACTCTCTTAGCAACTTTCAAATATATCATACAGCGGTGTTAACTGTAGTTATCATGTTGTACATTACATCCCCAGGATGTATTTATCTTATAACTGGAAGTTTTGAACCTTTTGATCACCTCTGACCCTGGGGTTCTTCTTAAAGGTGCAAAGTGTCTGCCCCATCTCAGAAACTTTGATTTGGTTGATGTGAGGCAAGGTGCAGGAATCTGGATTTCAAAGAAGCTGCCCAGGAAATTCCGATGCATGCTGAAATTTAAGAACCAATGACCTAGAGGACAGGATGGAGAAGCTCGTGGCTCTTGGGATTGGGAATGAATTAATGAGCCTTTTAACTCTAGCTTGAGGGTTCCAATCCAGTTCAAGTGGATTATTACCACAAATCCATTATCATCTGTTGGAAGATTGGCAGGCCCTGTATGAAATGGGTTGAGAATCATAGTCCAGCTCTCTGTAAACAAAGTCTACATCACCAAAAGACTCGTTCATTCATCTTTTCTGGAGGAGAGCTCAGGGACTTCATGATGAGCTCATCTAACACTAAAGCCACTACTGCAGTGAAAGTCATGCAAGGTCTTCTGTTAAAAGATTCTCCCATAACAAGTCAAGTAGAGAGCTATCTTGTAGCTCTTGCCACCAGTTTTGTACTTAACACTTTGTAACTGCAGAGTGTTTTTCTAGCAGTGTCACTTCCTTTGGGGGAGCTAACATCAGCACTACTACGGGAGAAATAAGGAAAGACATGCCCTTATAATCTGTTCCCAAAAAACCTTACAAAGCACTGAATTTTCCTTACATTGCTTAATACATACTAAATACAGCATGAGAAGTGACAGGGGATAAGAAAATCAGAGATGAAAAGAAGCCAGCAGGTGCCTACCTCGGTCAGCTCTCAGTGAACAAGCTCAGTGTAACTCAACGATCAACACCTGTTGGGGGAAACCCTACCATTTTCCTTGAAGAAAAATCAAAACAATTTTGATTTCTCTTTTAATGAAACTAAAAGTGAAATAAGATTTAAAATATAGTAAAATGAAAATATTAGAAAACATCACATATAACGTTTTCGGCAGTCTAGAATTTTGTTTCAACTCAACTAACAAATACTTAAGTAAGATGATGCCAGCAGAAAAGAAAAAAGGATAGGTCCAAACTGTGAGTTGTAATAATCCTAAGACTGACCTAGCATTAAAATAGCTACTTCTCAAATTTTTAATGTAGTCAATTGGCATTAAATGCCAGAAGGACAATTGTTATGCCTCTAGGATAAAGTTTCTCAACCTCAGCACTACTGACATTGGGGTCAGATAATTCTTTGTTGTGGACTCTCCTGTGCACTATAGGAAGTTTAGCAGCATCCCTGGCCTCTACTCACTAGATGCCAGTAGCACCACTACACCTCAGCTGTGACAACAAAAACGTCTCCAGACATTGCCAAATGGGACTGTGGGGCAGAAATGCCCCCAGTTGAGAACCGCCACTCTAGGAGAAATACTGCATGATGAGGAGAAGCCTGAGACATCCAGGAGAGAGATGATAATCGACTGACAATGAGGCATAAAATAAGATTTGTGCATAAGAGAGGAACAGAAAAAGTTCCCCAGGCATGGTGTTCTTTGCTCCCTACCCGATTCTGCCAGCATCTTCACAGCCTTGGCCTTGGCCAGCTCCAGGGCCGTCACCCAGCGCTGCCGCTCCACTTCTGAGCTCGCCTTCAGATGGTAGGTCTGAGCACCTCCATTGGAAATGATGAAGTTGCAGGAGTCCTCCACGGTGATGTTAGCTGTGGCGAGGTTGATGGTACCACGGCAGGTGTGTCTCATTTCTGCCTTTGACCTGCAACAACGAGACAAAGACAAGCTAAGTAGAAAGCTTATGAGTGGTTTCTCCTTCACCACATTCCATTTCTTTTCAAAACTCTAAGCCTTTTGAAAATACAGTCGTCTTAGGAATCAGCAAGTTCTAATATTTCCCTCAAATGGTTTCCTAAAATTCAAGAAACAATCGGTA